>NC_067484.1:19829461-19899461 GCF_947179515.1 Apodemus sylvaticus | reverse complement strand
AGCGCGCTAAAAGTGCAGCACACCAATGTCTATCATGGTAGTCGTGGGATTCTTTGTGTTTTCTTAACCACTTCTGAGGCCAGAGAGCAAATACAGAGCTTTGTGAATGGCAGGCAAACACCCAATTACATCCCAGCTAATCATAGAATTTTGAAGCTGAAAGAAACACAGGACTCTCTCTCTTCCGAACACCTCCATTTGCAAACGAGGAGTCTGCAGTCTCTAGAGAAGGATCACTCTAGATCACCCTTCCAGAAAGGAGAGGGCGATCAAAATCTGGGGGTCTGCGCCTCATGGGCTCTTCCTCTCCTCTTATCCCCCAGCCAGTCTTTAACGCTTCTGTCTTCGCTTTCAGGTGCGGCAAAAATCGTGTGCTTTATTTTTCCTTTTTCTAGAGACAAACGAACTCCCCTTTCTACCCGAGAACCCCAGCTCCACTTACTCTCCGTGGGTGGGCCTTTTCCTCTGGGTGGTCTTTGTAGATTTTTGATATGTTTAGGCCGAAGTCAGTGCTCTCTGCTTGAGCATTAGTGACACTCTCCTGGAGAAGAAGGAAGACTTGAGTGGCTAGCTGTGGAAGCAGCTGCGACCCTGGCTCTGATTGCTCATCCTCCACACAAAAGCCAATGAATGAATGCCGGATACCACTTTTGTACAATGGCCAAGTTTGCTCAGATTTACAGGACCATGAATCAATGGCTCACTGATTTCACATTGATTTCATTGATGTCTCTGTGCCTATAAGGAAGAAGCTATTCCCAGAGGCTGAGAACACTCCAGGCTAAGGTTTCTAAAGCTACCTGCCGATGAAAAACTACTATGGGATGGTACCTCAGCCCATCCCCACCCACTGGCTTGTCTTTTCTCCTCGGGCCAAGGCTGCTGAGTCTGGGGATTCAGCAGAGTCACCCAACCTCCTGTGGAACTCAACTGTCCCATATTACCTCCTTCCCACCTTGGGGACAGCCAAAGAACCTCTTCAAACCAAGAGAATGCTGTGATTATTTCTCTTTGTCCCACTCTCTGTCCCACTAGTCCTTAATTGTAACTTCCTGTCCCTTTTCTCAGTTTCCACTGGTCCTTTCACATACAAATCTGGAATGTTTTGTTCTAGATAAGGTTCTGGATGGGCCTACTATTCCTGCTGCCTTCTCTTCTAAAAAGCCTAGTGTTGAGATATGAGGTAAGGACTAATACTATGTGCTCTGCAGAAGCCCAGAAGGAGATGACAAATCTTACCAGCCAATCCAACCCCTTCCAGTACCCTTACTCTACGCTGAAACCAGAGAAGGCGCTGGCAAATCTAGAAAGCAGTCCTTTTTTTTTTTTCTCCAGTATACTAAAATATCACCAGTATTTGGGGACTTCTGCAGTTTAATAAATCATACAACAATTTTTAAATAGGGAATCTCAAAAAAAAAAACACACACACACAAAGACATGTGATTTTTTTTCTTGAGGCCATTCATCAGCCAAGTGTGGTATTACCGACATCAAGCAGTCATGTTGACCTGTTTAGGGTGTTCCTTGACAGATTTGGTGTCCCCTGTCTTCACTGCTGTAGTTTTGGGTCGTGACTTCTGGTGATATATCTTGGGGAGATTTTGACAATTGTCATTCGTCAACCTAAGGAAGGGAACAAAAGCCTCCAGGAAAAGTATTCTAAGCATTTAATTCAAGGTGAGTAAAATAACTAGTAGAGCACATTTAAAGCAAGTTCCTGGAAGCCACATGCACACACCAAATGAGGCCCTTCCCTCTGCACCATCTGCCTTCCCTGGCCTGCCTGGCTCCGACCCCCCTCCAGGCCACTCACTGGGTCCCTCCCAGAGCCCACCTCCCCCTGGCCCACGCCACAAAGCTTCCACACTTGGGCAAGTTGCTTTAGTTTTCAAAGACCCACACATATAAATAAAATTCTTTCAATCTAAAAGACAAAAACAAACAAACAAACAAAACCCCCCAAAACAACAAGCATTGCTTTAGAACAGTGGTTCTCAACTAGTGGGGTGAGACCCCTTTGGGTGTCAAATGACCCTTTCACAGGGGTCACGTATCAGAAAGCCTGCATGTCAGACATTTACATTATGAGTCATAACAGTAGCTACGTTACAGTTATGAAGTAGCAATGAAAACAATTTGATGCGGGGTTGGGGGGAGGTATCACCACAACATGAGGAGCTGTATTCAAGGCATTAGGAAGGTTGAGAAGTGCTGTTTTAGAAGAATGCTCCCACTGTCGACATCTCTCAGCGACCTCATGAGTATCAGACCAGGGAAGGTGTCTGGGTGGAGGGAGGGACAATCCTCCTACTCAAGATTCAGGAATCTGTCTGGGTTGTAACCCAGTATACTGAATGTACCTCCTTTAGGTAAAAACATCTCTTAGCATGTTGTACACAGTAAATATCAAAGCAGGCTTATAGGCTGGAGAGATGGCTCCGTGGTCCAGAGCACGTGCTGCTCTTCCAGAGGACCTGAGTTTTGTTCCCAGTACCTACACCAGGCAAACTCACAACTGCCTGTGACTCTGGCTCCAAGGGATCTTATACCCTCCCTCAGGCCTTTACAGGTGACCAACCACACATAGATACACACAAAAACACATAAATAAATGATAAAATACTTTGTGTGGGGGAGGATGCTTATAGAAGAACGGCAAAACTTAAGCTATCTTTATACTGACACATGTCATTTATCTTTGCAAAATGATTTCACATTAGTATAGTTCATTTCTAGAAAAACAAACTGATGGGACTGACATCAGAAGAGTCGAACCTCTGAGAAAGATGGCATTTACAGTGAGGGAAGAGATAAAGGGAGTGTGCTGGTGGGGTGTACATGACAGTCAAAGCACACGTATGTGAGTTTATGTGTTACACTCACTACAAGGGCAGGACTCATTTGTTTGGTACATCCTCATTTATACATACACACACACACACACACACACACACACACATTAGGAGGCAAATGTGAATCTGCACATCTCTCTTCCCTCAGCTCTTTGCAAGGTATCTGCAGGAGGTTCACTAGAACGATGATTCTCATGTTCCAAATGATCTTAGACGGCTTCTGCCTCTGTTCCTGTTCATTATGGAAAAGAAAGGTTGTTCATCCCTAATGTAACTACCTAAGCAACGAAATAACCCAAGTCCATGACACCGCCAGTGTCCCCAAGTCCATGACACTGCCAGTGTCCATGCACTGGTGGTGAACTCATGGACGTGGACATGGGCCATACCTAAGGCATCTTTTTTAATATCTAATATGAGATAAGAAAACTATGTTTTGTTCGAGGCCAGCCTGGTCTACAGAGTGAGTTCCAGGACAGCCAGGGCTACACAGAGAAATCCTCTCTCAAACAAACAAACAAACCAAAAACCCTATGTTTCAGGCCTTCTGCTGGCACAAAAAAATAATTATGAAATGAACACCAAGCATTTTATATATAAATAATCTACTTAGGGTGGTTTAAATGAAGTTATAGATCATACAAACACAGTGGTGAGGAAAGCAACTGACATAACCCTTAGGAGGTGAAGGGGATGGCCACGCTGGTCTGCATTCCAGTCAAACATCCCTAGTTGTTCCAGTGTCTTCTATTGATGAGGCCAGAGACTACATATGAAATCACACTTCACAGACTTGGCGCTGCCTCGGGCAGTGTCCTACTGTTGACTTCTAGGTTTCTGATTTTTGCTGCAGGGAAGCTACTTGCTAGAGCCTGAACCTTATGCCATCAAGTTCCACTATCTTAGACCCATCCCACAATTTTTCAAGCCTTGGACTCCAATCTGTCATCTGTCTCATTAGATACCTTCCCTCCCTTAAGTCATCAGCCAATCTGTAACTGCAAGCAGTCTCAGGTGTGAGGAACAGTATTAGGAAAGACCCCTTGGATGACTGGTACACAACCAGAGGACACATCCTGTCACCAAGCAACTATCTCAGCAGAAAACTGTGCCCTGCACAGTTAGAGAAGGGGTGTGGGGACCAAGAACACTTGTTGATCTTAGCATCTGAGTTTAATTCAAGCATCCATGTTGGGGAGATCACAACGGTGTGTAACTAGCTCCAGGAGACCTAATGCCGTCTTCTGGATTCTGGGCTGTGCACAGATGTGCTACATGTACTTACATGTGATTAAAACACTCCCACACATAAATAAAAATAAAAAATCTTTTTTTTCAAAGCTCACAATGCCCCAAAACACTGTCCATTGCTTTTCCGTTCTCCTTCCTGACCAACCACTTGGTGTTAAACCTTGGTGCTTGCTTAATATCAACTCAGAAGAACTGCGCAAATGCCAAGTGGCTGCACACACCACGACCTCCCACCCTTTGTTTTCACATGTTGCTGTCCAGTGTTTACTCACCAAGTATGTACCAGGCAAATAAAGTATCTGAGGCCATAGCAGGCAGATCCCAAGGACATTCCTCTTTAAAGGCCCTCACCAGAGGCTGAACAGCTTTATGGAAACCATTAAAAAGGCAATAGCACCTCTATCAACACACTGAAACTGGTCCCAAAAGACAGCGCAAGGCGGTGTTGCCCTTGGGCAGAAGAGCACTAGAGTCACTATTGTGAAGAAAGCATGGGTCCCATGCTGCCATTGTTATAGGCGATGCCAAGAGGCCCCACTGAGGCCTCTGGGTCCTTCCTTCTCTGGTTGGATGCGGGAACTGAATTCATAAAACTGAAGCACTGTGTGTGGAGGGGTGGATACACAGAATGTACACCTCTCAAGACCTAATAAGTTACTTATTACATCAATCTCAGTTTTCTTTTCTGGCACACTCTAAGGCTTTTTTTCACTGTGCTGGCTGTGCAGTACAGTTCCTTCCAGAACCACACTTTCACCTGTCCCTGAGATTTTTGGCTTTTTTACACTAGCAAAAGCCTACAGTCCCCATTGCCTTAAGTCAGCCAACCTTAAGGCATATGCCAGAGGCTTGCTCTATGCTTACAAAAATAGGTTTTTGGAACTGGGTGACACTCATTCAACCTTGAAGATCCAGATGTTCCAAGCCACATGGACAAGAAAGGCAGGATATCATTGAACATAATTTCAGTGACCTGGGAGAATCTTAAGACATTGGCTTAAGTAGGGCCAGTGGTGACAAGGGGGAATTCCAAGGTCACATGGCCACAGCCTGGTACTGGGGGAGGGAGGCAGAGAGTCATGGGGTTGCACTGAGACTCTACAGGAAAGAGATCCCATAGACTCTTAAGAGTTGAAACAATCAAGCCTGGCATATAGACACACATCTTTAATCGTAGCACCCAGCAAGCAAAGGTAAATAGATCTCTGTGAGTTCAAGGTCAGCCTGGTCTACACAATGAGTCCAGGAAATCCAGGGGTAGGGGGTGTACAGAAACCTTGTCTCAAAAAAAAAAAAAGAAAGAAAGAAAGAAAGAAGAAAGCAAGAGTTAAGTTGATCAGATGAATCACCTTACCTTTTGTTCTTCCCTCCACTTCGTGATGGTAAATTATTTTCTACTGTGGAAAAACAAGCATTAGGGGAAGAGGAAGAATTTAGTTTTAAGAGAATAAGCAGACTTCCGTGAACATTTTCTTCCGGTGTCCTTACACTGTGTGCTTCTAGACCACAGACAGCTAGTTCGTCTAATGAGAAGTGAAGGGACTAGAGAAGAGAAGCAAGTCCTAGCTTCTCAGGTCTTTTGAGTCACACAGAGAAAGGTACCCCGTGTAGCAGACCCCACACTGGGGACAATACCCACACACATGCTGGCTTCATGGCCTGCCATTCTGATATGTTTTCATAAGTTTGCCACTGTTTTTCTGGGCCATAGAGCATCCCAGAATCCCATGAGACTAATCCCATGAGTTAAATTCTGCCAACTGACCTTTAGAATGAAGACACTGGGTCCAAATCACAGGAGAAAATGGGTGCCAACCTAGATGAGGATGGGACGTCTAGAATTCAGTCCCTGTTGGGAACAGCGCTTGTCTCTCTGTGTCAGGAGCCAGTGCCTGGCTCAAATGCCAGCCGGCTGAGTGAGCTGAGTTCTGAACCCTTTACTGGAAGTGCTCAAAGTAAAGAAAAACTAAAACTAAAACTAAAACCGCAGGCCTCCTCCACCTCTGAGTTTGGCCCTGCCTGTTTTTAATTGATGTACCTCTCAGTTTCCTGGTCCCTACATGAAATGTTAAACTCTGCGGCTTAACAAGTGCCTGGTAAACAGGACAGTGCTCTCTCTTGGTTTATAATTACTTCCCCTACATACAGACTTCTAAGTCAATGTTACTACAGAACCTAGGACCTCGGCTTTCGCTCTTCCCTCTAGCCAGTCTTCGTGACTGCAGACCTACACTGGTCTTCGCATTCTATTGATCACCATCTGGATTGATGGCTTTCAAAAGCATTTCATTATCTATACATGAGCTATTAGCTTCACCAATACTCATTTCCATGTTATTTTCAAGATAGACAATAGGGCTTCCTAACAAGAAAAAGTCTTTTGTCATTTATAGTCTTCCAACAGCTCTCTCCATCACTCCAGAAGTTAATGCTGCAATGCACTGGAATCTGCTTCCATGGCCCTAACACATGCTCCTCAAACAAAGGCTAACAAGACAGGAGGGAGTCAAACAATCCAGGCAATCATGTTCGAATGGTCAGTTCTGGGTCTGAGCTAGGCTCCAGATCCTTCTGGTCTACCCTTCCATGCATAGAAGGGAACCATCCAACCATGTGCCTAAGAACGCCTTCTGCTGCGGGAGAGACAGGCCAACTTTTCTTCTTCAGATCCTCCCCCCACCTCCCTGATATTGGGATTACAGATGTGGCCACTGGAAACACCATTCTTAACAATGGGATAAAGCAGCATTTCTAGCACAAACCTGTGTACCTGAGTCTGGTGCCTTCTTAACCACTTTGGGATACTTCTGGAATTTTACAAAATAATAGCTCTCGTATTCCATCAAAATAGTTTCTAGGTCAACGTTGTCACAGACTTCAAAGCGCCGTAATCCCAGCTTTGTCTCCTCCTCCAAAGCGTTAGCTGCATCCATATAGCTGGCGGTTTTACAGGAGAGAGAAGATTAGGTCTGGGTTTAAAGAAAAAATCAGGCAGGAGCTGCAAATCCAAGGGGACTCACTCCAAAGAGCAAGCTGACATTAAGCAGCACACTCTAGAGAAAACTGTGTAGGAGGCTTTTCCACAGTAAGGAACATTACATATGATTCTTTGGTTTGTTTTGGATTTTGTTTTCTCCATTTTGGTTTTCTGGTTTGGGTTATTTAATGCTGTTGAACAGGTTGGGTCTTTTTGGTTGCTGTTGGTTGGTTTAGAGATAAGGTTTCAATCCACAGCTCACGCTTCTTCGGATTTGTGATCCTCCTGTGCCAGTCTCTGAGGCAGTGAGATCACAGATAGACGTGTAACTTAGCCGTGTGTTAAATACATCCCAACACTGTCAATCAAGACACTCCTGTCTGGAAACTACCTGCTTCTACTGACATCTGATGATGTTCCCACCGTCCAAAACAATTTTGAAAGTGCTTAATATCAAATAAGTAAGTCAGTTAAGAAACTGTCATTGGATTGTCTTTCCTTGTTTTTAGCCCAATATGGACGTGGCTAATGTACTTTTTTGTTGCTGTGGAGAACATCACTTATTAGTAAGGGCTTACCAGTTATAACAAATGAACTACATCAGTGAGAAATGTTAATAGTAAGGGACTGCACTGGAGCTCGGCTGTAGAATGCTTGCCTGAGATATAATAATAATAACAAATAATAATAATAATAATAATAATAATAATAATAAAGGAAATGGGGGGGGAAGCAGCATATAAGGATTCATTATACTTTCTGCTCATTTTGTCTGTAAACATGAAACTGCTCTAACTGTAGAGTTTAGTCAGTGCTTTTGAAGGGTCAGAGAGAACAGGCATCGTCATAATCGCTTGTGGTAACATACCCTTCTTGTGTTAAGTAATGCAAAATCAAAATGAGAAGATTTTTTCTTCGTGCTTCTGTTCTCATCTCGTACTGTGAACAAAAAGGAAAATTTAGAAGGGACAACAAGATACAGCAGTGCTTGACAACATAACAATAAAGGCTTAGAAAAACCAGTGACCTGTCAGGACGGAGCAGCCTGTCGCAGAGGCTGCCAGCCTCTGTGGTCTCAGAGGCTGCATAAAGTTGTTTTCTAGCCTCTCTTTCTTCTTCAGTCCAGCTCCTCATCAATAAGTTTAAGAGACACTGACTTGAATTAGGGCTGCAAGTGACAAATTGAACTTACTGGCAAGCTAGATAGCCTACTAGTGCCTAAAACTAGGAAGAAATAAATACACAAACACCTGCTCTTTAGACCATGTTACAAAGGTGGTTATAGCTGGGCGGTGGTGGCGCACGCCTGTAATCCCAGTACTCTGGGAGGCAGAGGCAGGCAGATTTCTGAGTTTGAGGCCAGCCTGGTCTGCAGAGTGAGCTCCAGGTCAGCCAGGGCTACACAGAGAAACCCTGTCTCGAAAAAACCAAATCCAAAAAAAAAAAAAAAAAAAAAAAAAAAAAAAAAAAAAAGAGGTGGTTACAAAATAAACTTGTGAGGGCCAGAGAAATGTCTCTTCCAAGGGGACCAGCGTCTGATCCCTGGTACCATCTCCCTGAAGATCCAATGCCCTCTTCTGGTCTCCAGGGGTACTGCATGTACTTGGTGCACAGATAACACAGGCAGGCAAAACACCCATACAAATAAAACAATAAGATAATTTTTAAAGACAGCCCCATTCACACTGCTAGGAGTCCCACAAGAACACCAAGCTACACAACCATAACAATAACATATATGAGGACGACTAGGGGCTGTCTCTGCCTCTTTTGCCTGCTTGTGGACCCTTTTGTCTCCTACTAGGTTGCCTCATCCAGTCTTGACATGAGGTTTATGCCTAATCTTACTGTATCTTGTCATGCCATGTTTGGTTGGTGTCCCTGGGCAGTCTTCTCTTTACTGAAGGGAAACAGAAGGAAGAGTGGATGGGGGGGGGCAGGGGAGGTGGCGAAAGGGACTGGGAGGAGAGGAGGTAGGAATTACTGCAGTCAGAATATATGATACAAGAAAAAATAAATAAATACATTTTATAAAACTGGTATCAACAAAAAGAAGACAATTTTTAAAATAAAAGAGATCTACGAATTACTTGTGACAACATATGTTCATGTGACAATATATCTTTAATTTACTCAGAATCTAACTCAGCTCCTGGATTAACTTGAGTTCCCCAAGCCATTAAGAGGTGATCATATACCAAGTTCTCAGCCTGACCACTGAGGGGTGCAGGGCCAGTACTGGGAAACCCAGCATAACAAGGTCCTCGTCCAAGCCAGACAAATGGGTGCTTTTACTCTCAGTGCTAATGTGAACATTTAGTAGTCTGGAATTTCAAAATCTCTAAATCTCTATATCTAATAGCACTTCTTCTGAGAATATTGAGAATAACTGTCCTAATCTAAAGAGACTGAAGGTAAGAAGTGGGGAGGGGGCTAAATAGTCTCTATGTAGTCCAAATTATACAATAACATCTATGTACATGGGCTGGTGATGTAGCTCCATTAGTAGGATCCTTGCTTAGCTGCACAGAGCTCTGGACCTGACCCCAGCACTGCTTTAAACCTAAAACCTGATGATATGGTACATGCCTGCAGTGGGTACAGGAGGATTATAAGTTCAAGATCATCCTCAGTTACATTTGGAGTTTGAGACTAGTCTCGAAAATTAAATTTATATACAAACACTCATGATACATGTGATGGTCATAGTTCTCTAAAAACTAATGTTAGAAAATTTTAAAAAGTGTATATTTGATTATCCAAAAAGCACTAGTACTGGGGGCTGGAGAGATGGCTCAGTGGTTAAGTGCACCAACTGCTCTTCCAGAGGGCCTGAATTCAATTCCCAGCAACCACATGGTGGCTCACAACCATCTGTAATGGGATCTGATGTCCTCTTCTGGTGTGTCTGAGGACAGCTACAGTGTACTCATATAAATAAAATAAATATATTTTTTTAAAGTACTAGTACTTTTTTCTTTCCAGGCTGGTTCCAGACTTGCCATGTACTTGAGGGTGACCTTGAACTCTGATCCTCCATTTCCCCGGTGCTGCAGGCACGGGCCACCATGCCCCCCCCCCCCTTTTCCTTTGCTTTAAGTTACTTTCTATTGTATTAAAATAAGCTTAGGTGCCCAGGTGAGAGGCACTGAATGCATTCTCTCCCTGCCACAGCTGGACTTTGCTTCTATGACCTGGCCTACCCTGGGACCCCCATGCACAGATAATCACACGCATTTGTCCTTTTGTGTTTGGCAAATTGTATTTAGTTCAAGGTCTTCAGGTTTACCCTTTGTATCGTACATCAAACTTTCTTTCCTTCTAAAACTGCAAACTGGGGCTGGTGAGACAGCTCAGTGGGCAAAGGCACTTGCCACCAAACCTGACAACACGAGTTTAATTCCTTGGTCTCTTTGGTGGGAGAACGGACTCCCTTGATCTCCATATCACATGTTCTCGTGGGCATAAATGTGCACATGTACACACACACAAAGTATAACTTTTAAAAAAATCATTAATTGTGATTCTCTCTTTCTTTCTTTGGGGGGAGGGGGTGGAAGGGTAGGGGGTTGGTTCCAGACAGGGTTTCTCTGTGTAGCCCTGGCTGTCCTAGAACACACTCTGTAGACCAGGTTGGCCTCAAACTCAGAAATCCACCTACCTCTGCCTCCCAAGTGCTGGGATTACAGGTGTATACCACCACTGCCTGGTCGCACTGGAATTTTAAAGCATTTCAATTTTTAGACTGTAACATTTTTAAGGTTACATTTATATTTTATATTATGGTATTAACATGAGATTTGGGGAACAAGAAAAAAAGGTTATGGTTTAGTAGTGATATGTTTTCTGTGTGTCAGGTTGGCAAGTGATAGACTGCCTCATATTTCTTTTTTTTAAGATTTATTTATTTATTATATGTAAGTATGCTGTAGCTGTATTCAGACACCCTACCAGACGGTATCAGATCTCATTACAGATGGTGGTGAGCCATCACATGGGGAAGTTTCAATAGCGAAATTGCTGAGGTCAGATCAGCTGTGGGGAACTGTCCTGACTGTTGATTGGTGTGGAAGGGAGAGCGTATGGAGCACATGGTGGGTGGTGCCCACCTGGGCTGGTGGTCCTGGGTTGTATAAGGAAGCTGAGAGTTAGCCAGAGCAGCAGGCTGGCCGGTTGGCAGCCCCTCTCCAGGCTCTCTGCTTCCGTTCCTATTAGGGTTCTGGCTCCAACTTCCCTCAGTGACAGGCTGTGACCTGGAAATGCAAGCCAAATGATTTCTTTCCTCCCCAAGTTGTTTTTAGGAACAGAACAGAACAGTCAATCACCAAAAGATAAAATCTACAAATTATGAGGACAAAAGATGTAAGTGTGCTGCTCGCTTGCCTGCCCAGCTAGCTTTCGTCCTTCTTACAAAGTTCAGGGCCTCTGCCTAGGGGACAGTGCCACCCACAGTGGCTGGGTCCTCATACACGAACTAAGGCAATCAAGACCGTCTCTAAGAGACAGGTCCACAAGTGGGGCGGTGGTGGCGCACGCCTGTAATCCCAGCATTTGGGAGACAGAGGCAGGCAGATTTCTGAGTTCGAGGCCAGCCTGCTCTACAGAGTGAGTGCTCCCCAGGTGATTCCAGGGTGTGGTAAACTAACCAGCACTTTGGTCTTACAGAGTTGTTTATGAATTTTTAATAGAACACCTTTAATTCTTTGATTGTTTTATACAAACCAACAATTCATCTCGATCATGTGACCCTCACTTGTTTTCTTTTATTGCTTGAAACAGCCTCTCTCACTCCGTAGCCCAGGCTAGCCTGGGACTTGTTCTATAGCTCAGGCTGGCCTTAAACTGCCAATCCGCCTGCCTTTGCCTATGAACTGAGCCATCATGCCTGACTCATAAAGCTTTGAATTAATGGTGTAGTCTGCTAGACCTACAATATCTTTCTGTTCGTGCCCTTCAAATTAGCATAGAAAATCATCTTCTGAATTAAAAACTAAGAATGAGCTACCAACAAATGGTCAATAGAAAGTCTAAGTGAGGGTGCACCCTAGAAATGGACATAATTAGTTGCTCAATTAATTTCTGTCTTCCAATGAGAAGCAGCCCAGGAGTGAACATCTAATCTAGGGGTCTTGTTGTCTGTTTCAATGATCTGGCTGTTTATTTCTTCCTTCATTTCCTTTGTGGGCTATTGTGCCACGAAGATGCTTCCATTATCAGATTCAAAATTGAATCCTATGATACTGTAGCCTGAGGAAAAGGAAGCTTTGAGTGTCATTCTCAGTTTTAGACCCTAAAGATATTTAGGAAATGGTACTGTATGTACACCACACGCAACATTACTGCTTTCAATCTCCTTTTACGGGTGCAGTGGAGATTAATTTGCATGAGCTTGTTTCAATTTCTGTAATAAGATCTAAATTTTGCACTGAGCTTTCCATCTCAAAAACAAAGTTAGGAAGGAGACATCTCTTGTTTCTGATGCTTTTTATTACAGGTCTAGTCTACAGTCCTCAAATCTAACATTCACCTAAAGGTTTCAGTAGATATGCCCATGGGATAATCAGATTTTGTTTGTTTTCTGGTTACCCCTGATTCTACCAAGAAAGTTCCTATATTTCAAATGCTGTACACCCCCCAAAAGAACACTGGAATTATATGTTCTGGTTCTAAAACTAGAAATAGAAAATTCCAGAATCCAGGAAAGAGACTATTGTATTTAATACAGAGCCAGAATTGATCAACTGCATTCCCGAATATAAAAGCAAGTTTTGAGGTAGACTTGGTCGCAGGAAAGCCTGTAACTTCGGCTTCTGGGGAGGCTGAAGCATCAGGCCAAAGTAAAGACCTGCCTTGACTACTGCCTGGGCAACCTAGCTTATCTCCAAATAAAAACCAAAAAAACTAAGATGGAGCTCAGTGGACGAACACTTGCTTCATAGGCCTCAGGTTCCGAGCTCAGCAAGAGATACTGCTGAAGGGGAGAGTCGTTTGTAGTCATGAGTATTAGATAGTCTGCATGAGAAATGCCCTCTCTGTCTCTGGCTTGAACACTTGGTCTGGGGCGGGTTAGGTGGTGCAGCTTTGTCAGAGGAAGTGCATTGCTACAAGAAGGCTGGGAGCAAAAAGGCTTTGTGTCACTTGTAGGTCACTCTCTCTCTCTCTCTCTGCTTCATTCCTGTGGTTCAAGATGTGAGCTCTCAGCTTTCTGTTCTGACTGCCATGCCTGCTGTCTGCTGGCATGCTGTCCCTGCCATTACAGACTCTAACCTTCTCTATCTGTGAGCCCAAATAAACTTATATAAGTTGTTTTGGTCCTATCACAGTGACAAAAAGTAACCAATATAAATACGAATTTGGGGGTTGGGGATTTAGCTCAGTGGTAGAGCGCTTGCCTAGCAAGCGCAAGGCCCTGGGTTCAGTCCTCAGCTCTGTTAAATACATACATACATACATACATACATATATACATGCATACATACGAATTGGAGCCGGGCGGTGGTGGCGCATGCCTTTGATCCCAGCACTTGGGAGGCAGAGGCAGGCAGATTTCTGAGTTCAGGCCAGCCTGGTCTACAGCCAGGGCTATACAGAGAAACCCTGTCTTGAAAAAAACCAAAACCAAAAAAAAAAAAAAAAAAAATTGAATTGGTTAGTGGATTGGGGAGCTCAGAGAAGAGACAGAAAGTCTTTGGAAGCAAGAGAGAGTTCCATACCATGCTATTGTTATTAAACACTGAAAAGGTTTAGAATAAAGGCCATTTGCATAGCTCTCAAAAGCTCACATTTGCAGGTCCAACAGAAATGTGCACTGGATGCAAATATGGTATACACTTGTGATCCCCCTGGGGTGTGAAGCCAGGAAAGTCAGAGTTCAAGGCCAGCCTGGGCTACATAAAACACTATCTCAAAAAAGCAGGAAAGGGCAGTGAGATGGCCACTAAACGACTGAATTCGATCCCTTAGGTATCCATGGTACAAGGAGAACTGACTCCCTCCCACCAACTGTCATCTGACTTCCACACTCACAAATGCGTGTACACACACATCTTTAAACAATAAATCAAAAAGTAAAAGTATAATGTGGGGCTGGAGAGATGGCCCAGTGGTTAAGAGCACTGACTGCTCTTTCTGACGTCCTAAATTCAATTCCCAGCAACCACATGGTAGCTCACAAACATCTGTAATGGTATCTAATACCTTCTTCTGGTGTGTCTGAGGACAGTGACAATGTACTCAATGTACTTTATTTATTCATAAAATAAATAAATAAAATAAAGAATTTTTTGTTTTGTTTTTCTCAAGACAGGGTTTCTCTGTGTAGCCCTGGCTGTCCTGGAACTCGCTCTGTAGACCAGGATGGCCTCAAACTCAGAAATTCGCCTGCCTCTGCCTCCCAGAGTGCTGGGATTACAGGTGTGCGCCACCACCGACCTGGCAGCATTTTTTAAAAGTATAATGTGGTGATCTGAATGAGAACGCCTCCCCCCTCATCAGCTCATACATTTGAATATTTTTCCCAGTTGGTGGGATTGTTTGGGAAGGATTGGGAGGTATGACCTAATGAAGGGGTTCATCACTGGAGTGATCTTTGAGGTTTCAAAAGCCCATGCCATTCCCCTCAGCTCAACCCCCCTCTGCCTTGTACTTGTGGATCAGAGTAAGCTCTGAGCTGCTGCACCGTTACCATGCCCACCTGCTCGCTGCCCGATGCCCCCCATGGTGGTCACGGCCTCACCCTCTGAAACCCTGAGGTCCCGATACAGTTTCTTTTATAAGTTGCCCTGATCATGACGCTTGGTTATAGCAATAGAAGGTAACTAAGGCAGGAGTTAGAAGATCTTTAGATCCACTTCTGAGTCTATCTAGGTTAAGGGAACAGAATGGGTTGCCTTTGGTTTGTCAGCATGTATGCACTCTCTGCCCCTCTGGCTTAGTTTAGTTTTGTGAAGCAGAAACTCACTAGATAACTAAGGACACCTAGAACACTATATAGTATAGCCTAATCTTAAGTTATTATCCCGCCTCCACCTCTCAAGGGCTAGGATTATATAAAATAATATACCCAGCTGTCAGCTTGTAAAACTGAAGACTTAATTATTCTGAAAGGGTTAACTCAGAAACTTTGAAAAGGTAATAGAACACTGGCCCCACCCAGAAGGACAAGTGTTCCCCCTCCCAGAAGGGAGAACTAAATTACATTCCTCAGACCACAGAGTGGTTCCTGCAGCTAGGAAAGGCCCAGAGTTCCTTGGCCACTTACCTCATCCCCTGAGAACTGTATATAAGACCCGCAAAGCCGGGAGTGCGGGTCGTTCTGTCTCATGTGCAGGGTGGCCCCAGCATGCTGGATAATAATAAAAATCCTCTTGCTTTTTACATTGATTCCTGCCTACGCATGGTCCACTCAGGGGGTCTCTCCCGTAAATTAAGACTCTCTTGAGTCTTACAATTCGAATTGTGAAGTTACAATACTGAGAACATTGAAAGCAGTGATGGTAGTCGAGACCTTTGAATCTAATAAATTCTAATAATTCTAAACCTTTTGAGGCAGTGTCTCCCTATGAAGCTCTAGCTGGATTTCTGCTACATCGATGCACAGAGATCCACCTCCCTCTACCTCCTGAGTGCTAGAATTAAGTTTGTAAGACTAGGTTCGGGGATTTGATGAGGGGGGGATTTGGGGTCGGAGGGTCTCACTATAGCCCAGGCTGGCCTAGAACTCACTATTTCTATCCCCTAAACATCACGTGTCCTCCACAGGTCCTGCCTCAGCACATGCATCTGTCTCAGCTGAAATCACTCTGCCAATCAGACCAAGTCCTCCGAAGCAGCAAGAGACTGCCGCACATCATCAGAAGCTTTTTGGCGAGTTTCTCTCCATGGAGTTCTGACAAATGTAGCTCAGCTACGCAATACAAGACAGCTCAATACATTCATGTTGAGAGACCCCAACTCAATGTTTTTAGACCCCTAAACAACTAGCCCAGCACAGAGTAACTTGTTTTTCTGCTTTCAGCTTAAGATAGCCCACCCAGTTCTAGTTCCAATGTTTAACTATACAATTCCCCAAGGATGTTTGCTCCAAATAATCTCTAACCTTCCTTAAGGCAAAAACTATTGCCTGACTTCCTCATTCTGTACTTCCCCATTCCATGCATAATTTGTCCTCCACCCCTTGCTTTTTTTGTGATTTTTCCCCTTTAAATACCCCTGACTTCAGTTGCACGGGGTTCCACAGTCCTCTACCCCTGCGTGGTATATGACTGTGGACCCCAGAGCTCTGGAATAAAAATCCTCTTGCTATTGCATTGAGTGATTTGGGTGTCGCCTTCCAAGGCATAGGGCACTGGGGCGCCCTCGTTTTTCGGGTCTTACAATGTCTTAAAAGAAGAATCCATCATGTGTCCTTTCATATTCTTGCTTTAGCAGAACATCCTTGCTCCTCTGTCTGCATCATCTAAACATGCCTTTACACGTGCCTTAGCATTTCATCTGAATCTTCAGCTAAACCTTCCTCTATGTGTTTGCCCCAGCAAAACACCATTCAACTGGCTTTCCAAAGAATCGTTAAGTTTCCACTTCATAGCTCCCTCTCTTCTCTATGACTTTAATCCCTAAATCCCAATGATAAGCGCCCCAAACTCCAACCTGACTCAGCAAACCTGCCATGCTCTTGGGTCTCTCCTTCCAATGCCAGAACCCAGGTACTGATCTCAAGTAGAACATCATCTCTCCCGTGCTGCATTTTAGTCTAGTTTTCTTTGCTCTATAACAGCACCTCTGAGAGATCCCGTGCCTCTGGCCTCTGCAGACATCTGCACACATATGACAGGCGCACATACATATAGATAAAAATAAAACCAGGGGGCTGGAGAGATGGCTCAGCAGTTTAGAGCACTGATTACTCTTCCAGAGATCCTGAGTTCAAGTCCCAGCAACCACATAGTGGTTCACAAACATCTGTAATGAGATTAGATGCCCTCTTCTAGGGTGTCTGAAGACAGCTACACTGTACTCACATATAATAAATAAAGAAATCTTTAAAAACCAACAAAAGAGGCGGGGGGGTGGTGGTGGTGGTGGTAGTAGTGGTGGTGGTGGTGGTGGTGGTGGTGGTGGCACACGCCTTTAATCCCAGCACTTGGGAGGCAGAAGCAGGCAGATTTCTGAGTTCAAGGCCAGCCTGAACTACAAAGTGAGTTCCAGGACAGCCCAAACTACACAGAGAAACCCTGTCTCAACAAAATAAAATAAAAAATAAAAACAAATAAAAGCAAACAAACAAACCAATAAACAAACCAGGGCTTGAGATATGGTTTTATGGTTAAAATCATTTACTGCTCTTGTGGAGAAACTGCATCAGTTTCCAGCACCCAGAACTGCCTTAATTGCTACTCCAGGGGATCTGAGGCTGAGAGACTACAACTCAATGTTTTTAGACCCTAAACAATTGGCCCAGCACAGAGTAACTTGTTTTTCTGCTTTCAGCTTGAGAAAGATAGTCCCCCCCACCCCACCCCCAGTTCTAGTTCCAATGTTTAACTATACAATGCCCCAAGGATGTTTGCTCCAGATAATCTCTAGCCTTCCTTAAGGCATAAACTATTGCCTGACTTCCTCATTCTGTACTTCCCCATTCCATGCATAATTTGTTCTCTACCCCTTGTCCTGTGATTTTTTTCCCCTTTAAACACCACTGACTTCAGATGTACAGGGTCCCACAGTCCTCTACCCCTGCGTAGTGTATGATTGTGGACCCCAGAGCTCTGGAATAAAAAAATCTTCTTGCTATTACATCGAGACTGATTCTTGTGAGTGATTTGGGTGTCGCCTTCCGAGGCATGGGGCACCCTTGGTTTTTTGGGGTCTTACACGGCTTCCATGAACATCTGCACTCACACATAACAAAAAGCAAAATAAACTTCAAAAGAAGTTTAAACTAAAAAAGAAAAAGATATATCTGGTTGATGAGATTTGTATTTCTTTGTGGTTAAAAGTAGAACCTAACCAGCCATGGTGGCTGATGGCAGTGATTCTAGAATGTGGGAGGCAGAGGCAGGAGGACCATTGCAAATTAGAGAACAGTATAGTACACAGAGTGAGTTTGGTAGTAAAATCCCTATCTCGACCCTCCCCCATTAAATAAGTTATTTATGAAAAAAAAAAACAACTAAGGCTGTTTTTAATGCAAAATCTGGATAATCCCAGTGCTGGTGATATATCTTCATGGTTACATCCTGATGCTAGCAAAACATTTCGGCTTGTCTGAGAGGTCTCCCTCTCTTGTACAGGATGAACCAGAAGAATGTGGTTCAGCAACAGTGCTTCATGGATTTGTGTTCTGGGTTTTTGTTTTGCTTTGTTTGGTTTGAAACATGGTCTAGCTATTTAACCCATGCTAGCCTGGAACTTACTTTATAAGCTACCTTTGAACTCTCAGTAGTTCTCCTGCCCCTGCTTGCCGCGTGCTGGGATTATACCAGTGCATCACAACGTGTAGCTTTTAAAGCCACAGCAATTTGAAAGATGCCCACAAGGCTGCAGTAGTGGACAGTGATGAAGTAGTTAATCTTCCTTGTGTAAGAACAAAGCAAAACATAAAACACACGTTACTTAAAATTCAGCTTAGTTTTATGGTGATTTAGAACTTGTTTAATTAGTATTTAGAACTGAACATTGTTTATAGCTATTGGTATTTCAATAGATGCTTAAATGTTCTGAACATTTAAAGTTTAATAAGCCTCAGTTCTTTGGAGGAAAACACTGAGGTAATTAAATTTTCAATTACTTGGTTTTTGGTTTTTTGTTTTTTGTTTTTTTTTTTTTTTAGGGATCCACGCAATTAATAAAAGCTAAGGCATTTAACACTCATTTTAAAAGTTAGTCAACTGCTTCATCAATTAACTGAACATATACTAAAAAAAATTTTAATACAAAAGGCTTACCTTAGGCAAAGCAGAAACCTCTTTAAAACCACACAGCCCTGCAGGGGGGGGGGGGGGGGAGTGGTAGTGGCTGCGGGTGGCAGCGGCAGGCACACACCTTTAATCCCACCACTTGGGAGGCAGAAGCAGGCAGATTTCTGAGTTCAAGGCCAGCCTGGTCTACAGAGTGAGTTCCAGGACAGCCAGGGCTACACAGAGAAACCCTGTCTCGGGGAAAAAAAAAAAATCAAAAACTAAAAAAAAGAAGAAGAAGAAGAAGAAGAAAGAAGAAAGAAGAAGAAGAAGAAGAAGAAGAAGAAGAAGAAGAAGAAGAAGAAGAAGAAGTAGTAGTAAAAGTGCACAGCCCTCACCAAAGGAGAAGAGCCTCTTCTGATCAGCTGAGACCGGGTGAGAACAGGAAAACTGGCTTTGGGCCCCACTTATCTGCAGTGTACACAAGAGTGTGAGACTTGGGTTTTCCAAAACCATTCCTGAGCATTAATCCAGTTATTATTTGTTTCCAATTGTGTGTTCACATTTAAAACACTGAAGCTACTGCTCCTTACAACCTACCTGATCTCAGAGCATTTAAGAGGTTCTTTTTTTTTTTTTAAGATTTATTTATTCTATTTATATGAGTACACAGTTGCTGTCTTCAGACATACCAGAAGAGGGCATCAGATCCCATTACAGATGGTTGTGAGCCACCACGTGGTTGCTGGGAATTGAACTCAGGACCTCTGGAAGAGCAATCAGTGCTCCTAACCATTGAGCCATCTCTCCAGCCCCCATCCCCCAGGTTCTTATATTTGAGTTGAAAAACAAAAAACCAGCAGAGGTATACAAATTGGATACAACCTTATTTCTGTTAGCTTCTTTCTTTCTTCCTTTTGATGAGGTCTCATTCAGCTATCTCAGGCTGCCATGGAACTCCTCACTCAGCTAAAGATGACCCTGAGCCCTCCCCTATGATCTCTGCCCCTTAAGACCCCAAGCACTGACCATCACTCCCAGTTTATGTTGTGCCGAAGATGAAACTCAGGGTTTCTTACATGCTATTCTACCAACTGATCTATATTCCCAGTCCCTGGATATAGTCTAATTTTAATTAAACACTAAGTTTAAAATACTGGAAGCACACACACACACACTGTGGGGGGGGGGTGTGAGGCATCTTTTGGTGTCCTGGGGCATCTGGATGACAGAAGGCAGACTGTGTAGCTCCAATGTTTTAAGTAAAATGTAATAGTATTTACACATAACCTACACATATCCCCCATATACCTAGAGCCACTTCTAGATTACATATCCATTATAAATTCTTCCTAAAGGAGGGGAAAGGAAGCAAAGAAGTTAGGCAGAGGAGGAGAGAAGAAAAAATTATCTTAAAATATGTTACACTGTGTTTCAGAACTGAGGGCATGAATTTCTTTAATCTAAGTAACCTATGGCAAATCTAAGACCACACTGGGCCACATCTGATACTTGGAAACATTCTGGAAATCTTAATACACTGTCTTAATTAGATAATCACAATTCCTATGGACAACCAGTTCTCTTTATAAGTAATTCACCAGTCACCTCCTCATCTCTACCTTTTCCTCTCCTTAAGACCTCAAATCGGCCGGGCGGTGGGACGCCTGTAATCCCAGCACTCTGGGAGGCAGAGTCTGGCGGATTTCTGAGTTCGAGGCCAGCCTGGTCTACAGAGTGAGTTCCAGGACAGCCAGGGCTATACAAAGAAATCCTGTCTCAAAAAACCAAAATCCAAAAAAAAAACAAACAAACAAACAAAAAAACAAACAAAAAACCCTCAAGTCAACACAGTCCCATTGCATGTACCCCTGAACATAGCTAAACACTGCTTTAGTACGTAAACCTAAGCATAGCTATACATTGCTTTGGCGCCATCTAGAGCCTAAAACAAAAACAAACAAACAAGACTAGTTCTTTGTCTTTTAAGCTTCAGAGAATTTGTTTTTTGAAAGTATGTTCCATACAGACAACAGATAATACATTAATTACAGTTAGACAGTAGTGTTTAATGTACAGACTCTAGGAGTCTAGAGACTGATCAGAAAGAACGTATTTGCTGCTGGGGAGACAAAGCACAGGCAAGGAAAGCCTCCGGGACAGTTTCCTGTCCACTACAGTGTTCCATAGGTCCTGTCAAAGTTTGCCTCCGGGACAGTTTCCTGTCCACTACAGTGTTCTGTAGGTCCTGTCAAAGTTTGCCTCTGGGACAGTTTCCTGTCCACTACAGTGTTCCATAGGTCCAGTCAAAGTTTGAGGTTGTTTTTTCCAAGTATAATGGAAACCTATTAAAAGAATCCCCCACAAAGAGTAGGGTTCAGTGAAGAGTGGAGAGAGGCAACCTCAAGAGAGAATAGAGAAGAGACTATTGAGGTGGGGCAGGCGAGGGCTCCTGGGGCATCAACAGGTGGGACAGTAACATCAACTATTAAAGAGAAGTTGAAGAAGTAGAATAAAGACTGTTTGTTGGTGTTTTCCTTCCATAAGGAACTGTAGGTGCCTGGGACTTCTGATTTTAATAACTGTACATATTGCTGCACTATCTCAGAGTCAGGGAGTTGGAAAAGGTATAGGCGTTGGCAGAGACAGTTGAAAGTAGGTAGTGAACAAGGTAAGACAAAGATGCTGAAGCAATCTCACTGGCTGTCGAGTGTCGAGTGTCGAGCAGTCATTGTATCCTCCACACAGCATCTTTCTGAGACCAGGGTTCCATACTGAGCAGAGTGGGCTAGAAGTAGTTTGGGGTTTTCTCACATATGGATAGAATTGAAATCACGGAGATGTGTGAAACCGTTCAGGCCTGTGCTTTGTAAGCTTGGTGTGTGTTTACAAGGCCAGTTTCACAAGCCCATCACTTCAGCAAGTCCCACTGGAGCCCAACGGTCCACCTTCACCATGAGGCAGTGCTTCTGATTCTCATGCAGGTGGTTCAGGCTCAGAGTGTACTGGGGCTTAAACCACGCCCGAGTGAGGATGTAGCAATTTCCAGGGTAGCCTACCCCTTCAGGAACGTGCAGGGGTTGGAAGTACAGAGGATGCCGGAGAGGAAGCTGTGTATTTTGGGCGTGTGGTACTATTGGCACTTTAACACTTATTAGCAACAGAAGATCTGGAGAGATGGTTCAGCAGTTAAGAACACTGGCTGCTCTTCCAAGAGGGTCTAAGGCTCAATTTCCAGCACCTGCATTCCAGCTAACAACCATCTGTAACTTCAGTCCCTGGGGCTCCAATGCACTCCTCTGGCCTCTGCAGGCACTGAATACAGGCGGTGCACAGACACACATGCAGATAAAACACTCATATACACAAAATTTTTTAAGGTAAGAGATGTGAGGGTAGTGATTAATAGCCTTATCTAACCAATGTAGTCATCACCTGTGGAGCTTTAAAAAAAAAAAATCAATAAAAAAGACCCACCCTGAATCCCTGAGTAGGCGCCAGATGTCCATATTTCCTTGGCTTTAATTGTGTTCATCTTTCCCCAGCACCCGCCACCCCCGGGTACCCACAGTATTGGTTTGCTGCTCGGTGCCTGCAATACGGTAAGCTTTCAATTCATGTTCACTGGTGTGGAAATATTGCTGGCAGTAGCAGACGATCCACACCACAGGATACCGTGGGATGTATTGTAAATTTACAAAGCCCTCGTTTGAAAAGGACCACAGTAAATTCTCTTACTTCAAATAGAGACCCTGAAGGGGAGGGGCTGGCTTAATGCCTAAGAGCTCTAGCCCTGGTAATGACAACTGAGAATGTAAATCTAGAATTCTACCTTCGGGTCAATGCTTTGTTCGTTTGTTTTCTTTTTTAATAGCGGGGAGACTTTTCAACAATCCTACTTTTTGTTTGTTTGTTTTTCTGTTTTGTTTTGAGAACGGGGTTTTACTATGTATCCTCTTTGGCTGGCTTGGCACTTGCTATGTAGACCAGGCTGAACTCATCGAGGGCAGCCTGTTTCTGCCCCGGATGCTGACATTAAAGGCGTTCATTACCAGCCTAACTCAATAATCTCATTTTGCACACTTCAAGCTCACATCAACAAGTAGCCTAATCTGACCCTCAGAATCCAGTTTTCTTATGTCAGAAACCGACCGTCCAGCTCTGTTTCAAAATGTTCAATGTCATCCCCAAACCCTCCACAGTTCGCCACTCTAGGTATCCTGCTGCGATCACTGCTTCAAACCCAGCCTAAAGCTACTGCGCTTGCGCCATTTGGGCGGCCGCCTCTGTTGCCATAGCAACTGGAGAGTCGCGAATCTGCCTGTTGTAACAAGGGTTCCAGGTACAATCCTGGGTTTTGCTTGTTTGGGATAGCTTTCCTTACCGCCTCCCGCGCCTGGTGCGTGAGTTTGAGAGTCTGGTAAGAAAGCTCCATTAGACACTGAGTCAGGGACCTCGAAGAGAGAAGAGTAGCCTGCCACCAACGAACTTGTGTCTGCTGGAAACTGGACGCTTAACCAGCCCGCCCCTTTCGGGATTGGCCAGGGTCCAGACGTCCCAACCAATCACCGGCCACAGATGAATTCTTTAACGAGTCAATCAAGGTTACGCAAAGCGTTTGATCCAGAGCGTCTGCGCGATCCCAGTCAATCAAGAGGCTGAGAGGGTATGATTAGTAGAGCCGTTGGAGGTGGGCTTTGCGAGTGTTTGGGTTCTTCTAATTCGTACTGCACTTGGCCTGGAGTCTGGGCAGTTGTTGAGGAGGTTGGCTATTCGTAGACACCCCTCCTCCACGTCAAAGGTTAGGGGATTATACGCAGATTTTCTTTGAAATCATGCCCCGGCCGGAAAGGCTACCAACACTATGGCTGTCGGGGGCTTTCCCTTTTCCATCTGCCTTTTTTTCGGCCCAATTTCCGCTAGGCCGTGGGCTCTAGGATTTCCTCCTCCGTTTTATTTATTATTATTTTATGATTTAAGTGTTTTCCTTTTTTAAAAGCTTTTGTGTGTGTGTGTGTGTAGATGGCTGCCCACGCAAGCCAGAAAAGGGCACGTGCCCCCGCCTCCTGCAACTGGAGTTGCAAGCGGTTGTGAGCTGCCTTGCGAGTGTAGGGGCCTCTGGACGAGCAGGAAGCACTCTTGACCACATAGTCATCTTTCCTGCCCACTTCTTTTCTTGCTCCCAACTTTCTGAGACAGGATCTCATCGCGCAGCACTGGCTGACCCAAAACTCGCTATTTGAACTAGACTGACCTCTCCAACTTACTGCGATCCTCCTGCCTCTGTCTGCATAGTCCTGAGCTTTACAGGTGTGAGTCACTATACTGTTATCTTTCCCTTGTGTCTTTCTTGTGCCAAAGCTTTAGTGCTCATCATTAGTGTCTGCCTTCTTCGTTCACTCTCTGGTCCAGATATAAAATACTTAAGTGATCTCCGTCTTAAAAAAAAAAAAAAAAAAAAGCATTACCTTATTACCTTCTGACTGTTGGGGTGAGTTGCCTCTCAGTCACTGTGAACATTACATTCTGGAAGGACTAGTCGTAATTTCTTCTCTTCCCATTTGCTTTTCAACACATTCTGCCCCTGTTCTTTTGAATTCTTTCCTACTTGGGAAATTCAATGACATTATTTTACATTATTTTTCTTGGGGGTGGGGGAGAAACAGGGTTTCACTTGTGACAATCCTTCTGTCTCAGCCTTCTGAGTGCTTGTGTTACAGACACAAGCAACCACACCCAGCCTTTACCGCTGTTTAGGACTGTTGACCACTACTTCAGAAGTACTAGCATCTATAATTCATTAAACATCCATAGCACACAGGTTCTGTACCATTTAGAATCCTACCTCATTATGCTGCATCTTGTTGCCCTATGAAGTGACTATTTATTATTTTTAAGTATGTGAGTGCATATGTATGTGCCTGTGAGTTAGCATGGCCCCTTTAGAGGCCAGAAGTGTCAAGTGCCCTGAAGGTCCAGTTTCAGGTGGTTGTGAGCTGCTGCCGTGGGTGCTGGAACCACTCGGGTCCCTGGCAGAACAGTTTGTGCTCTTAAGCACTGAGCATCTCTTCAGCCTGAGTTCGAGCCTAAGAGCATTCTGTATGTGACCCGTTTAAACAACAAGACAGTTATCAGTGTAAATGAAACAGACTTTTATTGGGAAAGGGTGCCATCTAGGACTTGGTGTGTAGAAAGAAGTCAATGCCTAGTCTAAATGTCAAAGGACAGGCTGGTTCTCCTCTTAGGAGCCTATGGGACTAGTGGCTAAAGAGAACAGCAATACTCATTTCCCATTCAAAACCTCCTAGGGCCAGTCATTATGTTGTTGTTTTTTTCTTCCTTCCTTCCTTCCTTCCTTCCTTCCTTCCTTCCTTCCTTCCTTCCTTTCTTTTTCTTAGATTTATTTATTGTTATATCTAAGTATACTTTAACTGTCTTCAGATGCACCAGAAGAGGGTATCACATTTCATTACAGATGGTTGTGAGCCACCATATGCTCTCTGGGATTTTTGAACTCAGGACCTCTGGAAGATCAGTCAGTGCTCTTAACCGCTGAGGCACCTCTCCAGCCCCCCTCCCCCTCCCCCATCATCATGTTCTTTAATCTGTGTTCTATAAAGGGAATAACAAAGCTTGGGTAACATCTGGTTACAACATGTCTCATCCTTCTTTTAAGCACTGTTCAGAACTACTGGTCAGAAGACTCTTTCAAAATAGTATTGTCTGTCTACAATTCCTGTGGTCACCCAAGTGCTCTAAAATTAAAGTCGTTTTTTGGGTCTTTGAACAGACGCGTAGTCTTCAGCCCATGGGCCAAAGAATAACTTAACTTTCAAGTGGGAAAGGCCCTAGTGGCGTAGACAGTGATTCCATAGCACCTTGTCTTGAGGATCTGAGCAAAGCAAATTGAAAGCTATTGGACACCTGTAATCCCAGCACTCTGGGAGGCAGAGGCAGGCAGATTTCTGAGTTCAAGGTCAGCCTGGTCTACAGAGTGAGTTCCAGGACAGTCAAGGCTATACAGAGAAACTCTGTCTCAAAAAAAAAAAAAAAAAAAATCAAAAAAAAAAAATCTATTGGGCTTTGCCATCCCAGAAATCATGAATGAGCTGAGTGTGGTGGTCCACATCCGAAGTCCTAACATTCAGGAGGCCAAAGCAGGAGGGAGGATCTCCAGGAGTTCAAGTCCAGCCCAGACTATAGCATAAGATAAGGAGGGTAGGGGAGGAGAGGCAAAAGGTAAGTCTCAGGAGCTGGGCTGAGGTTCCACATGGCGTCAGTCCTAATTCTGGGCAGTGCTGACTACTTGAGGCAGGACTGTTGAGTCTGAGGCCAGCCTGTGTAACCCAGAGTCAGGCCTTTCCAGACGACACAATAAGTGGTTTAAAAAATAAATTGAAAGGAATAAAAACAACTGACTAGTACTCTGAACGGAGTTCAAGAAGGAGGCGAGGACACAGCCTTTGGTTCTTCTGGAGTAAGACCTTACCAGCTGCTCTCTGCACATTCTTCTGTGGACCCCACCTCACCCCTTAGGGGGTGAACTGCAAGCCAGTCTTATCTCAGTCCAAGCTAAAATGTATTTTACATACTTTTTTTTTTTTGGTTTTTTTGGATTTGGTTTTTTTCAAGACAGGGTTTTTCTGTGTAGCCCTGGCTGTCCTGGAACTCACTCTGTAGACCAGGTTGGCCTCGAACTCAGAAATCCGCCTGCCTCTGCCTCCCAGAGGGCTAGGATTGCAGGGAAGGTTGCACCCCAGTGGACATCTCTTCCCCCAAGGGACCAGACACACACAGACATGGTATAGAGTAGAGTTTATTTAGGACAGAGGATGGGGAATTAATGGGGTAGTGGAAGCAGAGACTGGCAGAAAGAGAGGGAGAGAGAGGGAGAGAGAGAGAGAAAGAGGGAGAGGGAGAGAGGAAGGGAGAGGGAGAGAGAGGGACAGAGAGTGAGAGAGAGAGTGAGAGTGAGAGAGTGAGTGAGAGTGAGAGAGTGAGTGAGAGAGTGAGAGAGAGAGAGAGAGAGAGAGGCAAGCAGCCCCTTTTATAGTGGGCCAGACCTACCTGGCTATTGCCAGGCAACTGTGGGGAGGGGCATACCTGGTAATTGTGGGGTGGAGTTTAGACAGAATCCTACAAAACAAAACAAACAAAAAAAAAAAAAACAAACAAAAAACAAAAAAACAACAACAAAAAAAAAAACACCCAAAAGCTGAGCCGTGGTGGTACACACCTTTAACCCCAGCACTTGGGAGGCAGAGGCAGGCTGAATTCTGAATTTGAGGCCAGCCTAGTCTACAGAGTGAGTTCCAGGACAGCCAGGGCTACACAAAGAAACCCTGTCTCAAAAAAGCCAGAACCAAAACAAAACAAAAAACAAGACAGAATCCTAACAAGTTTTGTTTGAATTTTGTAGTGATAGAGATCTGAGGGCCTCGCACATGCTAGCAATGAACTACCACCACACTACATCCTCAGTCCTCAGTATTTTTGTTTTAGGCAGGGTGTCACCTTGTAGCTCAGGCTTGCCTTGAACTCACCACATGACTGTTGTGTCTGACTCAAAAGTGTGGGAATTGCACTTAGGAATCACACACTTCGCTCTCAGGAAGGTTTCTGAGCTGGACTTGTTAAGTCTGGGTAGAGTCTCTCAGTCTCATCCCTGCTGAGTCTGGGGACCCATTTTTCTTTGTTGTGGGCTGTCCAGTTTACAGAGAAAATTCCTTTCTCCTTTGTCCACTAGGCGCCAGCAGCCTTGCCCTCAAGTTGTAACAACCAAAGCACCTTCAAGCATGGCTGTCAGGGTCTGGATCAGAAGTGGACCCCAGCCCCAGCCCCAGCGTCGGGCTCCAGTTCTGAGAGTTCCGTCCCTTGCAGCACAGTTTAAAGGCCGCTGAGGCTTTGAGGGGTTGGGCTCCTAGTGGATCCGGTGCCTCAGGACAAGCCTATCTCTAAACATGATTCTGGCCTCTCTTCTTACTTCCTGTCTGCTGCCTCCCTACCCATCCGTGGCCAGAACCTCCTTGGGGCCTTCCCCACCTCGATGGCTAATACTGGGAGTCAAAAGGACCCTCTCCTCCTTACTTGTCTCTCTGAGATATTGGCCCAGTGGCCACTGGCGACAATACTGCCCCAGACTAGAATCATAGGAGACAGGGGGAATGACAGAATTCGTAAAGATAAATATAATTGCATAAAATATAAATTTATTACTTAATACGCCAGAAATGCCGGGCAGTGGTGGCACACACCTGTAATCCCACCACTCTGGGAAGTAGAGGCAGGCGGATTTCTGAGTTCGAGGCCAGCCTGGTCTACAGAGTGAGTTCCAGGACAGGCAGGACTATACAGAGAAACCCTGTCTCAAAAAAACCAACTCCAAACAAACAAACAAACAAAAAAAGTCAGTAATACAGAAAAAAATTAAGAATTCCCCTCTTATATAAGAAAGCTATCCTGGCTATCCAGAGGATTGAGGCAGGAGGATTGATTGAGCACAATAGTTTACACAGGAGTTTTGCCAGCATAGCGACCAGCCCTGTGATTTATTTTATGTGTATGGGTGTTATGCTCACATGTGTATCTTTGCACTGCAAGTGTGTAAAAGAGGCCATAAGAGGGTGTCAGAAGCCCTGGAAATGAAGTTACGATGGCTGCTAACCTCCACGTGGATTCATAGATTAGGACCTCAGTCGTGCCAGTACTTTTAACCACTGACCCATCTCTGTGTTAAGATTCAAACCTGGATCAAATGGCTGAGGTGCCTATTTAACATATCAAAGCAGCCCTGGCCTCCAGGTTCTCCCACCCCTCAGTCCCTACCTATTACAGGGTTTGGCCAGCATACCCCACCCTCTCTACCCTGAATCCTCCAGCCAAGGGCCTGGGCTACTTTCCCCGCTGAGGCTCCTCCCTATAAATCCAAGCCATTTTGATTATCTGCCCCCTTTTACCTTTTCCTTTCTTGGCTGCAGCACCCGGCTCGCCCACTCCCCCACACAGTCCACCTCACCTCCATCCGATCCCCTAGATGTCTCAGACTCTTTGCTCTACTCTCCCACACATCTGTAATAAGTTTCCTCCTCCTCCAGCACACCTAGGAGCAGAGCAGTCATATCCTTCCTTCCTTGTTGGTTTATTCATTTATTTTTGTCATTCACTCTCCATCCCTTAGAACCCTCATGTTAAAAAAAAAGAATATTTAGCTGGGTGTGGTGGCGCACGCCTGTAATCCTGGTACTTGAGAGGCTGAGGCAGACGGATTTCTGAGTTAGGGGCCAGCCTGGTCTACAGAATGAGTTCCAGGACAACCAGGACTACACAGAGAAACCCTGTCTCGAAAAACCAAAAAAAAAAAAAAAAAAAAAAAAAAAAAAAAAAAAAAAAAAAAAAGATTTAGTACAAACAAACGCACTAATTAATTAATTAAGAAGGTTAGCTGGGCCTGGGGACTGGCTGCTGGTGGAGTTCACACTTACCATGTCCCTACCAGCAGCCATCAGCATCAAAACACCACAACAGAGTAAGTGTTCTAAGAGCATTAATGACATTTCTTTGTCTCTTTCCCCCACCCCCACCCCCACCCTCTTTTGGTTTGGTTTGGTTTTAGATCAAGCTAGCCTAGAACTTGGGGCAATCCTATCTCCACCTCCCAAGAGCTACAGCACCAGGATTGGCTTTTCTGACCTTTCTCCTCTGGGTCATTAGATCTTTTGGGAACAGAATGCAAAGCTGCCATCTGTTTCACAGGTCACATCAATTTACAAAGTATTGAAAAGCTGCGGTCCGTTATCATTTCAAAAGGTGAACTATTAATCTGGGTGTGGTAGCACACGCCTTTAATTCGAGAACTCAGGAAGCAGAGGCAAAAGCAAGAGGAATTTATTTAATCCAGCATGCTGGGGTGCCCAGCCCATGGGGAGAGAACGACCATACCCAGCCCATCCAGCTGGCCCTTATTCAGTCCTCAGCTAGGGAATGTGGTAGGTAGGAATGTGTCCCCATCTGCAGGTGGGTTCCCCAGCCTGAGGTCTGAGGAAAGTTAATTAGCCTCTCCCTTCCAGGAGTGAGCTGGGTAACTGGAGCAAGCAACCTTCAGTTCCCAGCTCAAATCCCAGCAACCACATGATGGCTCACAACCATCAGTACAGCCACAGTGAACTCATATATACAAAATAAATAAAATCTTAAAAAAAATTCAGGTTCAGGGCCATAGCCTCAGTCCTGAACTGAGCTACAGGTCTGAGTGAGAGCCATAGAATATGTGTCCAATAACCCATCCCTGTCTGGATGGGATCAGTGTTCTTGTGGTTTGTGGGGCGACTCCTGGACCCTATCGAGTAGGGCTTCACAAGTCCTGTCTAAAGTGATGCAGGGTCACGGTTGGACTCTTGCCTGTCACGGCCCTCTTCTAGGAAGCATACTGGCACTGGCTTTCCTATGTAAAATGTGCAGCTGTTCAAGAATTAAATGGAACCAGGCAAGAGTCCAGTTTCATTAATGATTGGCGTGGGGCCAGGTGCGCTGGTGCATGTTTTTAATCCCAGCCCTTGGAAAGCAGAGGCTGGTGCCTCTCTATGACTCTGAGGCCACCCTAGTTGACTTAGCTAGTTCTGGGCCAGCCAAGGATATATACTGAGACTATTTTAAAAAAACAGCAGCAACCAAACAAAACATTGACTTAGGATGGGCATAGTGGTATATACCCTTTATCCTGGCTCTCAAGAAATAAAGGCAGGCAGAGCTCTGAGTTCAAGGACAGCCTGGTCTACATAGTAAATTCCACCTAGCCAGGACTACTACATAGAGAGACCTTGTCTCCAAAGTCGTCGTTTATTATTAATTATTGTTATTATTATTTAGAATGATTCGTCAGCAAAACAAATAACCTTTGTTATATTAGCTTTAAAAACCGGCCTGGGGATGTAGCTCAGAAGAGTGCTATCAGGTATAGAGAGTACTAATGTTCAATCCCATTACTGAAAAAGAGGGGTGGGGCAGCTAGCCAGGCTCAGCGGCTCTTAATCTATAATCCTAGCACCACTGGAGAGTGGCTAAGGCTGGAGGATCTTAAATTCAAGGCCAGTCTCTACTAAATTGTAAGGAAAGCAGTCGAAGGGCGAGGTGGTGCACACCTGTGATCCCGGTGCTCGAGGTGCCAGAGGCGAGTGGGATCTGTGAGTTCAAAGTCAGCCTGGTCTACAGAGTGAGTTTCAGGACAGCCAAGGTTACACAGAGAAACCCTGTCTTGAAAACACAAAACCAAAGCAAACAAACAAAACAACTGAAAATAAAAACAGATTTTCCTGTTCTATGTTTTGTCTGCCCACTTTTCCCAAGTCCTGACTCAGAAGTTAAGGTTTGACTCAGAAAAGCACATTATTTCCCCACTTGCTTCCCCTCCCCTCTGTTTTGCTTTATTATTTTTTTTTTGAGACAAAGTCACACTTTGTAGCTTTGGCTGGCTGGCCTGACACTTGCTACACTTGGGTTGAATTCATAGAGACCCCGGCCACGGCCTCTCCCTCCTGAGTGCTGGAGATAGAGAATTAGAGACTAGAGCCACCACGCTCAACCTCCTGCTTTTTTTTTTTTTTTTTTTTTTTTCTGTCTGCTTTCTGTGATACTCTGGATTTCTCTCTGTCTCTAAAACTCTCCCCCTCGGTGCCATAGTTTGTCTTATGATGTTGCTGGCCCCCATGACAGCTTAATTCAAACTGTGTAGTTTCTTTCTTTCTCTTCTCTGACTCCATTCTCTGGGCTTCTCATCTGACTGAAGGTTTTTCTTTTAACCAGTAATAAAATGTCCTCAGGTTTTTTAAAAAATAAGGAGTGCGTGTTACTGGAGGGGATCATGTGGTTATTTGGGTCATTATTCCAGAAAGTGCTGAACAGCACAATTCCAAGAGGGCTGTGACTAGAGCGGTTTCAACAGCTGTCCCTGTCCCTCAGAAGTGTCCCTGCCATTAGTGTGACCTCTTCCCAAACTCAGAAGACTAAAATGTTTCTCTCCTGGCTGACAGATGGATTCTTCTCCCAAATGAAAGAGCCCTGGCTATAGTGTATAATTTCATAATAGACGTCGGTATGCAAGAGCCTGTGGGAGGAGGAACATCCCAAACCTGAAAGTCTTGGCTCCTCTGATGCTGACATGCCAAGCACGAGCACATAGCCATCAGTGGGCCCAGCCCCTAAGCTGGCACACTCCATAGTTTGAGCCTCCCTGTGTGACTGTACCATATTTACTACCGCAGTGACCTTCCTTTCTCCCACTTCTCTCCCTTCCTCCCTCCTCACATCTGCTTTGAGCTCCAGATGGAAGCCATGCCTTATGCTTCCTTCCCCTTTCAGTGAAAATAAAAGCTTCCTTCATCCATTCATTTAGAAAAAAAATTGTTTCATACTTGCTATAAATCAATGTTTATGACAAAGAAACTTGGACCAAGTCTGCCTTCATGGAACTTATGTTCTAGTAAGGAACAGATGCTAGGATTATTATACCTATAATCCATGAATTAATATGATTTCATAAAGAAAATGAAGCAGTATAAGAAGATAAATATGGCTGGGCAGTGGTGGCGCATACCTTTAATCCCAGCACTTGGGAGTGTAAGACCCCCAAAAACCAAGGGTGCCCCAGCACCCCATGCCTCAGAAGGTGACACCCAAATCACTCTCGAGAAACAGTCTTGATGCAATAGCATGAGGATTTCTTTATTCCAGAATTCTGGGTTCCACAGCCGTACACCACACAGGGGTAGAGGACTGAGGACCCCATGCAACTGAAGTCAGGGGTATTTAAAGGGGAAATCACAAGGGTTGGAGGACACAATTCACAAGGCAAGGGGTGGAGGACAAAACATGCACAGAATGGGGAAGTACAGAATGAGGAAGTAAGGAAGGTTAGAGATTATCTGGAGCAAACGTCCTTGGGGCACTGTACAGTTATACATTGGAACTAGAACAGGGTGGGCTATCTTTCTCAAGCTGAAAACAGAAAAACCAAGTTATTCTGTGCTGGGCTAGTTGTTTAGAGGTCTAAAAACATTGAGTTGGGGGGGGGGGTCTCTCATTCCCACTCCTTCTCTTTTTAATAGTTCTAATCTTAGAACTATAGAACTAAATCTCTGACTCTATATATTCTGGATTGTCCTGCCCTAATCTCTGATATTGTTGGCGTAGCATAAGAATCTGTACAGCACTTATATGTTTCCCTAATAAAAGCTATTAACTGGTTAGTCACACAGGTTCCAATTGTAAGCAAAAGGAGTAAAATTACAAAGGGTCTCATCAAAACAGAAAGCAGGATGGCCAAGAGTACAAGATAAGGGCTTTTCCACCGAGACTCAAGATTTTCTGCGCAGTGGCGTCTAAGGTAGACCGAATCTCCAAATTGGAAGCAATGTGGAACTTCTCTTTAGGCCTCCTGGAGCTGCTTCCACACTTGGTGCCTCACCCACTCGAGGGCCTTGAGCCTAGAGAACAAAAGCCTGAAGCAAAAAGGATTTGCTTTAATTTTTTTTTTTGCATTAATACCAGTCTCTATGGTCAATTTGGTGAGGGTTTCTTTCATCAGGGTTCCAGCAACAGTTCCTGAAGCCTTCTTATACAGATCCAGTCACATATCTGGAAGCAGTGAGGAGTCTCTGGCATGCCTGGAGCATTTAAGGCAAATCATATATAGTGGGACACCTCCTGGGAGGGCCCCGTGGACACCAAAGGATTAGGGTATCAAAGAGGATCTCTAGGGGGGTCAAGGATAAAATGGTAGGGGCTCTTCAGAAACAAGGGGAGAGGCACCACCCAGCCTGAGCCAGTCTCCAAGGTCAATTTAGTTAAGGTCTCTCATAGAGTTTTGTTTATTCTCTCTACCTGCCTTGAGCCCTGGACAGTACATCCAATAATGTTTCCAATTAGTCCCCAGTATCTGTCAATTTCTGACTTACCTTAGAAACAAAAACAACCATTGTCTGATCTAATTACCTTGGGCACTCTGAAACTTGGAAAAATTTCTTCTAACCTTTGCAGCTGTTTCCTGCTTCAACTCATCTAGATAAAAGTATCTATAAATGCTATAAGATATAACCATATTCTCCTGCTGTAGCTTTTATAAAATCTCTTAATATACTCTAGGCTGTTCTCTTCTAGGTCTTTTGCCGTTTACTCTTTACTGCATGAGCATTTACTTGCTGGCATATCTTACACTGTTCTATTAATTATCTCTCTAGCCTAAAACCTGAGTCATAAATATATACGTTTGGTCCCTTAACTGCCAGGACAGTTTTTTTTTTTTTAAATCCCCTAAATGAGTCCATCTGTGTATTTGGCCTAGTGAGTCCTTGGCTTACTCTCTGGGGAGTATAGTTCTCCCTTATTGTGTGGACCCTCTCTTGGTAATAGTTGGTAGGGTGGCTAGCAATCTCAGTCCTTTTTTAAGTGAGGCTGTTCCTTAATTTTGTCCCATTTCCCAATTGGTCTCTCTTACAGACCCATAACCAGTATAGGCTCCTGCATATCCATTCCTGGAGCCACTTGCTCTGCCTGGCTATTGCCCATTGAGTCTTTCCCCTTTGGATGTCCTGGGCAGTGAATACTCACAGCGGCTGACTTCATTAGGACATCTAAGAGGTCCAAGATTTCCTGATGGTTTCCTCTGATGTGAGCAGTCCTCTTGGCATATATCCCTGTGGGCGTGGGCTGTGGCAAAGGCATACCTGTTATCCATGTGGCTGTTGATTTTCTTGCTGGTTCCAAGTTCCAAGGTCTTGGTGAGGGCAACGAGCTCCACTTTCTGTGTTGACATGCCAGGGGGTAAAGATTCTTCTACCCAGATGACATTTGTGCCGTCCACCATAGCAGCACCTGCTTATCTCTGTCCATCATGGAGAAAACTGCTCCTGTCTGTAGCGACTTTCAGCAGGGGTCAGTCTCTCTTTTTGGGCCAGTAAACTGCAGACCATTGGGCAGGAAGTGTATCTTCCCCCTCTCCATTTTGGAGAGTATGTCTTACTCCAACAGAGAGTAGGAACCGTCTAGGGTGACCCTAAATGAATAGGCTACCCATCCCATCCCTAGGTCCACTGTTCTTCGGGTAGTCAATGAATACATTTTGGAGCAATATAACCACAAAGTTTAACATCACATCGATCATAACAGTTTAAACAAGTTAAAATAAAAGAAATAAACCATTTGTACCAACTTAAACCCAAAATTTTCGCACCTGCCACATTGAGTGTCTTGTTAAGACTTGTTTTCCTTTTCAGGGGAGCGTCAGAGCCCAAGTATTTTGTCTCTCCTTTTGTTCTAAGTTGGCGAGCTTGAGGCGGGCTTGTGTCATGTGACCTGATTTTGGCACCACAGAGTTGCTTTTCAGTCAAAGTCAAAATAATATCGTCCATCTAAGTCCAAGAACACAAAACACGATACAAAACAACACCACATAGACAGCCTGACCCTGCCACCTTCAGGCCGCTAGATTCAAGAACACAGAGCAAGAAAAATCACACAATTTGCCCCTAGAGGGGCCCAGTTTCAGACACCAGGCGTCCCTGCACACATAGCAAGGATCAGATAAAACAGATTTCAGCAAAGCATGGCTTCCACCATTACTGACTTGCTGTTTACAAATGGAGGAGAGCCTTATTCAGCTTTCTCCCGGGTCTAAAGCTTCCTCTAGACCCTCATGGTCTCGACTCTAGCAGCTGCCAGTTGAACACACCACACCAGAAGCTTGCAAGCAAAACCAAAATTTTCAGAAAGGCTTATAGACTCAGACTTTGACACACAGACAGACAGAAAACAAATCGCGGCACCCGTCTAGTGGTCAAACTGTAGACAGAGACACACAAAACTGACAAGTATTCGCCTCCACTGAGATGGACAGAACCAGATCAGAAAAACAGATGGTCGGGAGGGCGTATAAGTTCTCCAATTCAGTAGAACTACTGTGTCCAAGTTCTCCAATTCAGTAGAACTACTGTGTCCTCTCCGATATTCAGACAGGAATCTTCCAGGGCCTCTGGAGTTCCCCCAAAATACCCGGGAACATCTCCCTGGGTTGCAGAGCATGTGTGCTCACCATGATCCTCTGGTTCTCACGAACCCGAGAGGACAGCTGTCCACCAAAAATGCATGTCTTCTCAGATACAGAAAACAGATCAGTACAGACATTCAGGACACAGACACCAGCCGTCACACACACATTCCAGAGGGGATCGCCTTTACTTCTGAGTTGGTTCTCGAGTGTAAAGGGAAATCACACTTCCCAGCCAATGCACCAAAAAATGCAAGACCCCCCCAAAACTGAGGGTGCCCCAGCACCCCACGCCTCAGAAGGCGACACCCAAATCACTTTCGAGAAACGGTCTCGATGCAATAGCATGAGAATTTCTTTATTCCAGAATTCTGGGTTCCACAGCCGTACACCACGCAGGGGTAGAGGACTGAGGACCCCGTGCAACTGAAGTCAGGGGTATTTAAAGGGGAAAAATCACAAGACAAGGGTTGGAGACACAATTCACAAGGCAAGGGGTGGAGGACAAAACATGCATGGAATGGGGAAGTACAGAATGAGGAAGTAAGGAAGGCTAGAGATTATCTGGAGCAAACGTCCTTGGGGCACTGTACAGTTTAAACATTAGAACTAGAACAGGGTGGGCTATCTTTCTCAAACTGAAAGCAGAAAACCAAGTTACTCTGTGCTGGGCTAGTTGTTTAGAGGTCTAAAAACATTGAGTTGGGGGTCTCTCAGGAGACAGAGGGAGGTGGAATTCTGAATTCGAGGCCAGTCTGTTCTACAGAGTGAGTTCCAGGACAGCCAGGGCTACACAGAGAAACCCTGTCTTGAAAAATAAAAACAAAACAAGGCAAAAAAGCAAACAGATATAATCATGGAGTGAAAAGCATAGTGAAACTCTGCACTTGAGGACTGTGGGAGGGAATTAGATTCTCTATTTCAGACTGATGGAGGTTTTTTCTTCCTCTCTTACAACACTCCCATGACTGTTTCTCTGTGTATCCCTGGCTGCCCTGGAACTCTGTGGACCAGACTGGCCTCTAACTCAGAGATCTGCCTGCCTCTGCTGAGTGCTGGGGTTAGAGGTGTGCACCCCACCCCCCCACACACACACTGATGTAGTTTTAAACAAGAGTATGTTGGGTGTGATTTACTGATAGAATATTATTCTGGCTATTGGGAATTATTTTACTGGAACAATGTAGAGAACAAGAAGAGAGTGGGAATGGTAGTTCATGTCTATAAATCCAGAACTTGGGAGACATAAGCAGGAAAATAGTCTGTCTTGAGGCCACCTTGGCTACACAGTGAAATTCTCCACTGAAACAGTGGAGGGGTGGTAGGGGAGGCTAGAGAGATAGCCCAGAAGTTAAGAGTGCTTACAGCTCTTGCAGAGGATCCTGGTTCAGTCCCCAGCTCCCATATGTTGGTTTGAAAGCACCTGTAACTCCAGTTCCAGGGCATCTAACATCCCCCTCTAGGATTCTGCATGTACTTGTTGGGCATTGAGTCACACACACACACAATACATCTAAGTAAATAGAGCAAGGTAAAAGGCATACATGGTAGTATACATGTTACATGTTACATGTTTAGTCCTGGCACTCAAAGGCAAGGGCAGAGGGATCTCCTGTAAGTTGTAGGCCAACCTTCTATATAGAGCAAGTTCTAGGCCAGTCGGAAGCACATAGTAAGATTCAAATAAACATGAAGCAAACAAACTACAACAACTTTTTTCAAAAAGCATTTAGAAGTTGGGAGAGAGAGATGGCTCAGTGGGTAAGAGGGCATGCTGTACTTGCAGAGGACTCCAGTCCATCCAAGGCTACCTAGTGAGCTCCTATCTCAAAAAAGCAAGTTAGGGTTTCTACTGTTTTGCTAAAACATTACGACTTTTGCAATTTAGGGAGGAAAGGGTTTATTTTATCTTACAGCTTGTGCTTGTAGTCCATCATCTAGGGAATTCAAGGCAGGAGCTCCAGAGAAGAACCTGGAGGCAGGAACTGATGCAGAGGTTATGCCTACTGGTTTGATTCTCGTGCCTTGCTTCATAGACTCACCAAGACCATCTGCCCAGAATTGGCATTGCTCACAATGATCTGGGTGGCTCCTCAGCCTTCCCACCCCAGTCACTAAACCTGGAAAAAAAAAAAACAAACAAAAAAAACCTCTTAGACTTGCCCTCAGGCAAGTCGAACAGTGACAATGTCTCAGTGTGCTTCCTTCTTAGCAAGGCCACTCCAGTTTGTGTTAAGAAAAAGCCAACTAGGAAAGGCACCTGCCACAAAACCTACCAAACCGAGTTTGATTGGAACCCACATGTTACTTTTCTTTTCTTTTTTCTTTTTTTTTTTTTGTTTTGTTTTTTTGTTTTTTTGGATTTGGTTTTTGTCGAGACAGGGTTTCTCTGTGTAGTACTGGCTGTCCTGGAACTCACTCTATAGACCAGGCTGGCCTTGAACTCAGAAATCTGCCTGCCTCTGCCTCCCAGAGTGCTGGGATTACAGGCACGCGCCACCACCGCCCAGCCACGTTACTTTTCTATTGCTGTGATGAAACACCATGACCAAGGCAACTCATAGGAGGAAGAGTTTATTTGGCTTTGGTTCCAGAAAGAGAAGAAGCATTGAGGGGAGAATGGAAGCAAGCACTAGGCATGGCAGCTGTCGTGGCTCATGTGCTAAGATTCTTGGTTCCTACTTGTGTAGCTGTTTGGGACGGATTAGTGAGGAAAGATGCACAAACTCTTCTTTAAGCAGTTTATTCAGGAACCTTGAAAGATCTTCTGACTTCTGACTTTTCTCCCCTGACTTCTGACTTCTTCTTCTGACTGCAAGAAGTTCTGATCCTTGAATCCCTGAATGAGGAGAGTTCTCGGGTTTCGGCACCAGTTGTCACGACCACCCTTGCCAGCAAGGAATGACACAATGCAGGAAGATCTTCTTCAAGCAGTTTATTCCCAGGGGGATTTAAAAACACAGAGACGGGTCATTCAGCAAGGAGAATGCCTCCCCCCCCTTACTGAGAGACCAGCAACATATATATACTAGAGGCCAGGGAAGGGAACAGGAAAAATCAATTATAGTCATAGGTCAGGCACCTGGGAAGTCCGTACCACACCGGGCAGGAAGGTAGGAATCAAGCTAAGCCACAGGATGTTTTGCTCTCAAGAAACCTGTGCAAACAGCTCAGCTGGGGGTGTTGAGTCAAGCTCTCTGGTTCCCAACAGAGATGTGTCACTGGGGTGGTCTTTGAGATTTCAGAAGCTGACACCATTCATAGTTAATGCGCTTCTGCGTGCGTGTGGATCAGGAAGTAAGCTCCCAGCTACTGCTCCAGCTTCATGCCTACCTGCCTGCTACTATGCTCCTGGCCATAGCAGTCATGGACTCTCTCTCTCTCTCTCTCTCTCTCTCTCTCTCTCTCTCTCTCTTTTTACTAAATTACCTTCATCATGATACTTGATTACAACAAAAAGTAACTAATGCAGCAGTTGAAGCAGAAGCAGAGGGCTCACAGTGAACTGCAAGCATGAAGCAAAAAGAGAGAGATTAAACTAGCATGAGTCTTTCAACTCTCAAAGCCCGTCCCATGATGTACTTCCTCTAGTGAGGTCACACTTGCTAAGCCTCTGGTGACCAAGTATTCAAATATCATAGGTAATGAGGGGCATTGATAATTCATGCAAAGCATCACATGGTGGAAGGGGAAAATATACCCACAAGTTATCCTCTAACCACTACATGTATGCTGTATTATGTGGCCAGCCACATCATACAACATAAAAATGAAGTGCAACATTTAAACACACACATATACTGGGGAGGTAGAGTCATGTGGACCTCTGTGAAGGCCAACCTAATCAAATAGTTAGTTCCAGAGTGAGACCCTGCCTTAAAAAAATGCACACAAATTTGTGTGTGTATGTGTGTATACTCCACAATATGTATCATTCCACATTATATATTGTGTAAGCCCCAGTCAGTCTTACAGATCTTATCCTCTTTTCCGCAGTCACTCCTCCACTTTTGATAATTATCTTTCATAATGTATGCTGCTGCTGAAATTCTGCCACATATGTATATGGCCATGGATGTACAGAATTTGTATTTTTTTAAATAAATTTTGCATGAATAGTCAGCAACTCTTCCAATTAACTTGCTTTCTTCCTTCCCTCCTTTCTTCCTTTTGAGACACGGTCTTACTATGTTGCCCCAGTTGGCCTGGAAATCACATATACACCAGACTGGCGCTGAATTTGTAGTGATCCTCTTGCCTTGGTCTTCTAAGTTCTGGAATTAGAGATGTCCAACATTAAACCCAGCCCAATTTAGCAAGGTTTCTGAGATTTGTCCATTCTTCTATTCGGTTCTGGCTTATTCATTTCTTGTTTTACAAACAGTGTTCTTTTCAGGAATCCACTGCATTCTACACAACCATTCACTTGTTTCATGAGTTTGTTTTTATTGTTATGAACACTAATGAAGTGTATATTCTACTATATCTTGCCTAGTATGCTTGTGTATCGGTGAGTTCTATAGATGAGGGCTATATTTATTCAGATCAAAGCCCAAATTGTGATTTGTCCTAAGTGGAAATTATGGTTGTGGGATTTCTTTAGATTAACAAGCCCCAGAACATACAGAACATAAGAGGGTGTGTGGTCAGCACAGTCCCGCTCTGAGTCAGGCTTTATTTCTGTCAACAATATGAAACACCTGGCAGGTATGGAACAAAATGACTATAGCTATGCTAGGTGGGCAAGCCTCAACATTATGTATATAAATATTTTGCCTGCATGTATTTTTCCAATACACTGGTGGAAACATCACGTAGACAAGTTACAGCCAAGCATAGAAACCTCTGCTGTGGACCTTAGATACCATCTGACGTCACTATTAGCTTGTGAATTGGTATAACCCAATGGTCTACTGAGCTAACACATTCTAAAAAGTATCACCTGAGAGTCACAGGATGGTAGGCTTTAGACCTGCAATATTGTAACCTTTCCACAATCAGTGATGCTCAAGGCTCATCAATCCTGGGGACTGAATGCAGGTGGTCAGCACCTTGGCCTGCCAAGTCATCTAAAGAGCCCTATTATCCTTTCAAAACTACTTATTGTTTTGTGTGTGTGTTTTTTTAATCATTTCACTCCTCTCTCCATTTATGCCTAAAAGCAGATTTTTTTTTAAAGATTTATTTATTATTATATGTAGTACACTGTAGCTGTTTTCAGACACACCAGAAGAAGGTGTCAGATATCATTAAGGATGGTTGTGAGCTACCATATGGTTGCTGGGATGTGAACTCAAGACCTTCTGGAGAGCAGTCAGTGCTCTTAACCGCTGAGCCATCTCTCCAGCCCACAGATTTACTTTTATCCTATTATGTTACCAAACCTATGCCAAAATTCTATCTTGGTTGTATAATCTAGGTTTTTAAACTCATAATCTTCTTCTTCTTCTTCTTCTTTTTTTTTTTTTTTTGCTGGAAACAGGGTCTTTTTACTAGGCAGGTCAGGATGGCTTGGTACTTACCATCTTAGTCAGTTTTCTATTGCTGTGATAAAACACCATAACCAAAGTAACTTACAGAAGGATAGATTTAACTCATGGTTCTAGAGGGATAAGAACCCATTACTATTACAACTGGGAAGTGCAGCAACTGGAGCTGAGGGTTCAAACCTCAAACCACAGACAGGAAACAGAATGCAACCAAGGAATGATATTTGTCTTTTGAAAGCTAAAAACCACACCCCATACACCCCTACCAACCTCCCATGATATACTTCTTTCAGTAAGGCCAAACCTCCTAAACCTACTCAAACAGTACTACCAACTGGGAAGCAAATGCTCAAGTGCCTGAGGACTGTGGGGTCCATCTCATCTCACTCTAAAACTGTCCTCTAGCTTCACCCACAGGAATGGGGATACTGTAAACCACTATTCCACAGGCTTTAAATCTATCCATTTTATGGAATCTATAAATCACAGAAAAGCAGAACTTTGCAAGTGAATGCATTCAAGGTATGTAAAAAGAGGCATAGAAGGAAGGTAGCAAAATAGGAAGATGATTTATCCCTTATTAAGAGCAAATATTCTGCCAGGCAGTGGTGGTACATGCCTTTAATCCCAGCATTTAGCAGGAGGAGGCAGGTGGATCTCTGAGGAGACCAGGGAGTTGCACCATTCAAATGAATTAGGAAGCGTGGCTTTGTTGGAAGAAGTATGTCACTGGGGGTGGGCTTTGAGGTTTCAAGCCCTTATTCTCCCAGCCTATGATCAGGATGTAGATGTAGCTCTCAACTATTGCTCCAGTACTGCCTGCGTGCCACCATGCTCCCTCCCATGATCATGGACTAAATATCCAAAAGTATAAGCAAGGCCCCACTCAAATGCTTTCTCTTATCATTGTTTTCTTGACCATGGTGTCTCCACAGCAATATCCCACTGACTAAGACAGAAGTTGGTACTGGGACTGAAGCATTGCTGTGACAGGCCAGACCATGTTGCTAGTTGGTAGAGTGTGGACTTTCGGACTTTAGATTAGGGAAGAAGCTGAGTGGCTTAAGTGGGACTTAATGGGCCATTATAGAACATGGAAGACAATGGTGGTTCTAAGAGCAATGCAAATTATGACCGGCCCAGCTCAGGAGGTTTTAGAGGGGAAGAATATTAGCAAGTGGCCTAGAAAGCATTCTTGATATATTTTGACCAAAAAAATGTGGCTGCATTTTGCCCTCATCCTAAAAATCTGCCAGCTTCTAAATTGAGTTTTGGATTAATGGCTTTGGCAGAAAAGATTTCAAGACAGCATAGTATTGACTGTGTCTTGTGGTTATTAGTAATTATTCCTATGCAGATCTATAATGATGAAAAGGAGTAAGCTGGACAAAGACAAACAAATATAGTATGGGAGGAAAGGAGCACCAGGAAGTGTAATGGAGGTTAAGGAGATAAAAAGTATATATATATAACAAAAGCCTGAGGCTAAATTAAATAAAGGGAGTTGTAACCTCAGAACAAGACCTCACTCAGCTAAACTTCCAACTTGTGGGAAGGAGTTTGAGAAAAGCTTAAGTAGTAAAGGAAACCATCAACAACAGAACGCTAGTGAAAATGTAATTGGAGAGGATCAAGCTCCAGGTCCAGCAATCAGCAGATCCTGGCAGTTTCTGTCAGGTGGTTATGGCTTTAGAGCCAAGGATGAAAGGAAGAGCTTGAGGAATCTCCATTCAAGGCTAAGGAAAGATGCTCTTAGGCTTATGTCAGGGGTGTCCCTACATGGAGGTCCAGAGAGGCCATTGTGTGAAGCTGTGAAAGTGAAGTGTGGTATGTGTTGGAGACCCCAAAATATTGAAGATGCCAGAGTGGTGGGACACCTGCCAAGGAGAGCTGTGAACAGGGTGGGAAACAGCCCAAAAGAGAGAAGTGTTATAGTCAATGAAGCTGAAAGGAGTTGGAGATCTGAAGAGTGCTTTGACATTAGACATGGAGATGCAGAAGTTGGAGTTTGCTGGGGTTTGGTTTTGCTTTGTTCCAGTGAGTCCTTACTATGCTTTCTTTCCTCCCTTTTGGAATGGTGATATATACCCTGTGCCACTGTTACGTTGGAAGTAGGTGATCTGATTTTGATTTGCCAGGGGTTTCCAGTAAGAGAAGCCGTGACTCCTAGAAGATACTTAGAATTTTGCATTTTTAAGAAGCATTGAGACTGTGACAGAGTATGGGGACTATAGAAGCCAGTGAATAAAATATGGTTTAAATTACTCCCATAAGCTTATATATTTGAATGTTTAGTCACTAGAAGTGACACCATTTGAAAGGAATAGAAGGATTAGGAGGTGTGGTTTCTTGGAGGAAGTGTGTTGGTAAGGGTAGGCTTTGAGGCTTCAAAAGCCCATGCGAAACCCAAAACTTCTCTTACTCTCTGTCTCATCTCTCTGGATCATTTGGAGTTCTCAGCTACTGCTCCAGCACCTGACTGCATACTGCCTTGCTCCCCACTGGATTTAGTCCCATTGGACTAAACTGTTGAAGCCGTAAGCATGCAAGGTCCCAATTAAATACTTTCTTTTATAATAGTTGTCTTAGCTAAAGTGTCTCTTCACAACAGTACAACTACTGTGACTAAGAAATGGCAGTGACTAAGATACAACATTTTGTTTTTAATCCTTGAGTCAGCTGTCCACATTTCACTCATTAAAGTTCAATTATGTATTATAATACCTTACTTCAGTTAGTTCTTATACCCAAGAGTTTAAGGAGAGGCATTCTAGGACTTAGCTTTGTTTGTTTTTCCATGTTGGGGTTGGAGGCCAGGGACTAACAGAGTCTAGCCCAGCACTTACCACTAAACCTTATCAAGGCATTTGAATTAGTATGTTCAAAGAAAGATCCTTGTGTTCTAGTGAGAACTGACTTAGGCATAGATTAGGAATTCTTTGCCCACGGATCCAACACATTAAAACTCATACAAGTACAATGTTCTCAGAAAGACTAACTGGAAAGAAGCCTTAGGTAAGAGCAATATTCAATGGATTCCATCAGTCTTTTTTTTTTTTTTTTTTTTTTTTTTTTTGATTTTTGGTTTTTTCGAGACAGGGTTTCTCTGTGTAGCCCTGGCTGGCCTTGAACTCAGAAATCCGCCTGCCTCTGCCTCCCAGAGTGCTGGGATTACAGGCGTGCGCCACCACCGCACGGGCGGATTCCATCAGTCTTATCAATGAAATCTGAACTGTGTGAGACCAGCAGGTTTGACTCTGTATGTATAGTCATTATGTTGTTTTTTCCATCCAGGATGGCCTCCATCTGGCTGCATAACAATTCCTGATCCTCCTGATCAACCTCCCCAGTCCAAGTATCCAGCGTATTCCTTCTTTTTTCATTCTTTCACGGAGTCTGGGAATATCAGCAATCTTCGGTCTCTTGTCTCTTCATTATTTTCCCTCAGCTATCAGAATTTCCAGATTTTTCAACTTCACCAGGGTTCTCTGAGGTGCTCGCTCTTCACTTTTCTCATCTTACCCACAATTCTTTCAACTTTGCTGTCCAGGCCACTGACAGTCCCTTCAAGGTCAGGAAAGGTATCAGCTAAGGTGAAAAGTTAAAACTTAAATTAAAAGGTCTTATTCAACTGGGTGTGGTGGCACACACCTTTAATCTCAGCACTCAAGAGACTCAAGAGGCAGGTGAATCTCTTTGAGTTCGAAACTGGTCCACAAGAGTTCCAAGCTAGCCTGGGTTACATAGAGATACCCTGTCTCAACAACAAAACCACACAAAAATATTCTTATCCACGATTACCATTATCTTGGAACAACGGTTTCCACATCACCCATACTTGGATTATCCTACCACAGCTACTCGGGATGCCACTGAGGCTGCGTCCTCGGTTCTCTGCCACCTTGGGCAGATCACTGCGAGAGTGTTTCAGTGAGTCCGGTCAACTCTCTTCTCCAGGCCACTTCCTCAGCCAAGGCCGTCCTCCAAGTCCCGGGAGAACGCCACAGTTCGGTACGAGCCTCGGGGGCAGCCTGCGCTCTGGTGCAGGGAACAGGGAGCGGGACAGGAAGCCCTGAGAAAGACTAGGCTCAGCAGCGACAGGCTACCACCGGAAGCGCGTGGGGGGCGCTCGGGCGGAAGATCGCGCGCGTGCGCGGTGGGTTGGGGGCGCCGCGAAGGGCGGGGCCAGCGCGCGCTGGGGGCGGGGCTCCCGCGCGGGTCACGTGAGGGGCCCGGTGGAGGTGGTAGAGGTGGTGGCGCGGCGGCGGCGGTGGCCGCGGCGTCTAGAGCGGCGCCCAGTGCAGGATGTTGCAGGAGACGGCGGTGGTGTCGTTGGCGGCAGCGGGCGGAGGAGCGGTGACGGCTGAGGCGCCTGCGGGCGGGATAAAATGGCGGATTTCGAGGAGTTGAGGGTGAGCGTCACGGGGGTGGGGGGGAGCGGAGGCCGCGGGGCGGGGGGGAGGGGAGGCGGGAGCAGCGCGGCGGCGGCGCCGGGGCGTGCGGCCGGTTGGTGGAGCCCCGTGTCGTCGGGCGCCGCGCGGGGAGGGACAGCGCGGGCGAGGGCGGGCTGATGGCCCGGGCGGCGGGCCGCACACCTGGCGGGCGGGCGGCTTGACTTGGCTGGGCACGGGCAGCGGCGTTCGTCTCCGGAGGTGGCGACCCCGGAGCCCTGTGTGAAAGACCGACCGCCTTCGGAACCGTGAAGTTGCCTTTAGGAATTTCCCGGTCCCCGCTGCGGTCTAGGCATGTCTGTCACAAGATGAGGCCCCTTCCTCCCACCGGTGCTTTCTCCCCGCGCGTGAGGAGAAGCGCGGTCTTTTGGGAACACCGCCTTCCGTAGTCGGCTTTATACCCAGAGACTTGGTTTGTAACCATGGTAAGAAATCTTCAAAGTCCGTATTGTCATGTATGTAGTTTGTGCTCTTGAGGAAAGCATGACAACAAGGTCATAACTTTATTTGTTGGTACCTTTGTAGTCGGGGTCTAACCTAGAGGCTGTTGGAGGGTACAAGGAAAAAGAATGTTATTTTCTCCACTAGATAGATCATCTTCACAGAAACGTTATCCCAAACTAAACCAGGTATGGTGAGCGGCATTGAAAGCAGAATTACTGACGACATAGGTGCAATGTTTACAGATAGAAACCCTGGTGTGTGTGTGTGTCTGTCTGTCTGTCTGTCTGTGTTTTGAAGTGGAGACATAAGTATAGATTTGAAGTTAAACGAACTTGAAGCTAGTTGGGGTAACTTAGCCATTTTTGGTGTTTGGGTTACTTTTATCTGGTTCTGCTTTGTGAGACTGTTATTGTTTGTGGGAAGAGGATGTTGGCTGGCTGGACACCCAACAAAAGAGTGCATGTGAAAGCTTGGATAGGGCCTACCATTTTCCCTCCTGTTCCAGGAAAGATTGATTTTCCCAATAAAAATTATATCAGTGCATGTTGTATCCTTTATCAGCTTATACAGAATAGCGTGACTGAAAAGGACGTTTGAACCATATCCGTCCTGAGTGTTTAGTGGAGCTCCTGAAGCAGTCGGGCCTGATCCTCATTACAGTACACTGAACACTGCAGGTATTTTTACCGCAGTATTACTTTAACTTTTTCACAGTAACACATGTATATTTCCTCTCCCAAGGAGAAGGTAGGTTTTTAAAAATTTTTTAAAAGTTTTGGTTGGTGAAAACCTCTCTAGGCTTGTAATAGACTTTTAGAAATGTCACTGGTTAAAGGGAAGAATTAACCTTAATCATATAGGGTGGAAAAGCACATCAATACTCAGATTGAAGTGGGATCAGCACCTCAAAAGTAGTCCCTTTCTGATTTCTCCATTTTGTTTTGTTGCAAACTTTATTTTCTCATCCCTAAATAACCTTGGTTTTGCATCTCCTTGTGCTTGGTAAAAGATACTGTTGTTGGGTTCCCCATTCATAGTAAGTGACCAGCAGAGACTTGACCTCAAGTTTCCAGAGGAAAGGTAGGAAGACTGAGTAGATGCTGGAAGAATTATCCACTATGTTTTGCTTAGGGCAGACCCATTTTAGCTTATATTTAAAAAACTTTATCCCAGTCTGCAGTGCAAAAAGTGAGGGTGATGGCACATACTCATTTTTTCTTTCTTTTTTTTTTTTTTGGTTTTTCGAGACAGGGTTTCTCTGTGTAGCCCTGGCTGTCCTGGAACTCACTCTGTAGACCAGGATGGCCTAGAACTCAGAAATCCGCCTGCCTCTGCCTCCCAAGTGCTGGGATTAAAGGCGTGCGCCACCACTTCCCAGCTGGCACATACTCATTTTAATATCACCTTATTACATGCCAAACTCTGCTTCAAATATTTCACATACACATTGTTGTTTTCCTAATTCTATGAAGAAAATGAGCATACATAAACTTTCACCTACATTGTAGATTGAGAGAGGGAAAAGCTAAAATCTTAAATACTGATTTTTAAAAATTTTAAAATCTGGTTTCTTGAGTTCTTGAGTCCATGTTAGATTTCATTGTTCAGGTGCCTTTGGGATTAGGTGGGATTGCTAATAACTCTATTTATGGAATAAATTAGATGACAAATACCATCCTTTTGTATCATAAAAGTGGAAGAAAAACAGAAATTGCCCCCCAAAACAAAAACAAAACACCCAAAAAATAAACAAAAAACCCCCAAAACCAGAATAACAACAAAACCCAAAAACTATAATCGGAAAGAAAGAGAAGGGGAAGAAATATCCAGGACACTCAGAATGATGATTTCTGGTACAGATTATATTCAGATGATCACAGTTACAGTTATCAAAATTATAGAATCAGAGAAAAATTATGAACATTAGCTTTCTGGTTATCTTGGCAGTGGAAGAAATGGTAGATTGATTCAGGTACTATAGTTTAAGCTGTTGAGGATCAGTATAGCTTTAGTCAACATGTGGTTGGTGCTGTCTGTTCTAGAAGAAACTTTGGAGAAAGATCATCCCTCATTGTGGTTTAGTAATCATGTTCTTTCACTTTTTCGGCCTGGTGGGGGCGGGGAAGGGAGGTATCATTTGATAAATGTAGTTTGAATAGGTGTGGCCTCCATAGATTCACGTATTTGAGTGCTTGACCTATAGGGAATGGCACTGTTAGGAGGTGTGGCCTTGTTGGAATAGGTGTGACCTTGTTGGAATAGGTGTGACCTTGTTTGGAAGTGTGCCATTGTTGGGGTGGGCTTTGAGGTCTCCTATGCTCAGGCTCTGCCCAGTATGGAACACAGGCTCCTCTGGGCTGCCTTCAGATCAAGATGATGTTGACTCCTCCAGGCACCATGTCTGCCTGGACGCTGTCATGCTTCCCACCATGATGATAATGGACTAAACCTCTGAAATTGTAAGCCAGTCCTAATTAAATGTTTTTGTTTGTAAGAGTTGTCTTGGCCATGGTGTCTCATCTCATCAGTGGATTGAGAGAACTAAGACAGAAGAAGATACAAATTGGTACCAGGGATTGGGGTATTGCTGGGATAGGCCTGACCATTTTTGCTTAGAGGAATGTGGATTTTGAAATTTTGGATTAAGAAAATAGTGGGATGCTTTAAGTGGGGCTTAATGGGTCATACAACTAGGCATAGTAAGACATTGTTGCTGAGGGTGATTTGAAATGTGGGGGCCTGGCACGAGGTTTCAGAGGAGAAGAATTTTAGTATGTTGTCTAAAGATTGTTCTTATAATATTTTGGTGAAGAATGTGGCTGCCTTTTACCCTTGTCTGAAGTCTGCCTAAGGCTAAGGTGAAGAGATTTAGATTAATTACACTGGCAAAGGAAATCTCAAAACAGTCTAATATAGACTCTACTGTAGTTCCTTTCACTCACACACCCCACCCCCAACCCTGGCCCCTTGGTTTTCTGAGATAGGGTTTCTCAGTGTAACCAGCCCTGGCTGTCCTGGACTTGCTTTGTAGACCAGGCTGGCCTCAAATTCATAGAGATCTGCCAGCCTCGGCCTCCTGAGTGCTGGGATTAAAAGTGTTTGCCACCAAGCCAAGGTCTGTGGTTACCTCTCATGAAGAGCCTTTTGATCAAACATAGCAAGCTGAGAAAGAAAACACAATTATGGTTCAATGATTAAAGGGGTATCAGGAAGTGGAATGGAACTAAATTTTGTGTTCAGGGAGATAAACACATTAAAGATTTTAGTTGGAATTAAGGGAATGGTGACCCCAGGCAAAATCCCACTCAGCTAAACTTTCATCTTGTGTAAAGAATATTTCCCAAAGGACCATTTCCACCTGTTGTAAATTTATACCATGTTTGCAGTTGTATGAGGGATAGTTATATCATGATATACATTATTATGACTTGGCTATTTTCATTTGTATATAAGGAATATGATTATATGTTAAGTTGATGGGTGGATTGTATTTATTTTCACTTGTCAATTTGACTATATCTGGAATGAACTACAACCCAGAAATAAGGGCATACCTGATCTTGAGCTTGGAAGACCCACTCAGGGTTTTGATGAGGATCATGAGGTGAACTGACACAAGCTTTAATTCAGATCTTGAGGCATCCTAACCATGTTTATTAAGATCTATAATGAAAAGGAATTAAAGAAAAGTTTAGGGCCAGGTGTGGTCGTACATACCTTTAATCCCACCACTTAAGAGAGGCATTCAAGATTTCTGAGTTCCAGGCTAGCCTGAACTGTAGAGCAAGTTATAGAACAACCAAGCTTAGGCATCAAAGGAAAACATGGAAAACAGAAAGCTGGTGGAGATGTAATTGAACAAGAGGCTCATGTTCCAGGCCCAGCAAGCAACAGAATTTGGAAGAAAGCTCCTTTCACAGCTAAGGAAAGTTGTTGAGGCCAAGGTGTGTGGCAGGAGTGTCCCTGCATTGAGACCCAGAGAAGCCATTATATGAAGCTGTGAAAGTGAAGCCTGGATTGCCTTTGGTACCTCCAGATGTTGGAGATGCCAGAATTGTGGAATACTTGTCAAGGAAAGCTGCTAATAGGCAGTGGAACCAACGCAAAGCTGAAAGGAGATGGAGATCTGAATATCATTTTGATGTCAGACGTGGAGATAGAGTTTGAAGTTTGCCCAGCTGGTTTTCAGTCTTGCTTTCCATCAGTATTTGTTTTTGAACAGTAATGTATTTCCTGTGCCATGATATGTTGGAAGTATGGGATCTGCTTTTTAATTTTTATTTTATAGGGGGTTATAGATTGCATAAATCTCTGAAGAGACTTTCAACCCTTAAACCTTGTTGAGATTTTGATAGCCTATGGGGACTGCCACTAGTCAGGTTTAGGGATGGAGCCAAGAACAAGAGAGAGTGCCTGTGACTGGAAGGATCAGATTACACTAGCATTTATTCATAAGCAACAATAAACAAATAGAAAGAGAAAAGGGATCACATTCATTCACACACACACTCTCACCTCTGGTCTGGTAAGTGTTGTAGCCTCGTTCTGATGGATGCGCAGGTTAGGCAGGTGAGGCCCACAGTGTTCCCTCCCTCACTGTGCTTTGGATCCCCGCTGGAGCCTTAGTCCAGAGTTGGGGTGTCTAGAGTTGGGGTGGGCTGGCTCCAGGAAAGAGTCAGTCTTAACATAAAGAGTCTCCTTTGTGGCTCGAGGGAATGAGCCGACCTTAGCTGCCAGGCTAGGGTTTTTAAGTCTTTCAGCTCAGGCCTTCAGCACTACTTTATCTAACACTAGGCCTTATCCCTTATCTTCTCCCTCCCTCCCTCCCTCCCTCCCTCCCTCCCTCCCTCCCTCCTTCCCTCCCTCCCTCCCTTTCCCTCCCTGCCCTCCCCTCTCTCTTTCTCTCTCTCTCTCTCTCTCTCTCTCTCTCTCTCTCTCTCTCTCTCTCTGGGCTGGGTTACATTTGTAATTTCTTTTATATTGCTTATATTTATTCCTTACAGGGACTTTGAAAGTAGGACTAAATGTATTTTGCATTATGATGTGGTTACAAGCCTGTGGGGGCTAGGAAGTAGAATGTGGTGGTTTGAATAGATTCATGTGTTTGAACAAGGAATGACACTATTAGGTCTGGTACCGTTGGAGTAGTTGTGGTCTTGTTGGAGGAAGTGTGTCACTGTGGGGGTGGGCTTTAAACTTTCCTATGATCAGACTCTGACCAGTATGGAATATGGTCTTCTGGCTGCCTTCAGATCAAGATGTGGAACTCTTGGCTCCTCCAGCACCATGTCTGCCTGGACACTGCCATGCTTCCCACCATGATGATAATGGACTGAACCTCTGAAACTGTAAGGCAGCCCCACTGTCCTTTATAAGAGTTGCCTTGGTTATAGTGACTCTTCACAGCAATGGAAACCCTAAGACAAAAAGGCAACTGTACAACCTTAAAGGTTGTTCAGTAAGATTTCTTTTTTTCAAGACTGTGACCAAGTGATAGAGAGACAATGTGTGACTACATACTATAGCTACTCTGTGTTTTACCTTTTATCCCCAAGTGACTAATAGATTACCAGTCTAGCTTTCTTTCCATTCTTCTGAAAGAATATGATGAGTCTAGAGCTTTGGTTAGAATCTGCTGGACTGTCTAATTCCAGGGTATTGGAAGCATGGTACAAACTTGATTTTGATCTGGGCGGCGGCGGCGGTGTTGGTGGTGGTGGTGGGTGGTGGTGGTGCACCACCCACTTTAATCCCAGCACTTGGAAGGCAGAGGCTGGCAGATTTCTTGAGTTCAAGGCCAGCCTGGTCTACAGAGTGAGTTCCAGGACAGCCAAGACTATATAGAGAAACCCTGTCTTGAAAAACAAAACAAAACAAAACAAACCTTGATTTTGGAATGAAAGGAAAGGGGGAATTCTTTCAGAAGGAAGAAGGTGGCCCGTGTAGTCAAAGGTGATTATAATAGTGTGCATATAAGAAGCTTTCAAGTGCCAGGGAAATTATTTGGTTTCCTGGATGCTCACTTATAACATCTTTGTTATAGTTGAAGAGATGACTAACTAGTTTGTAAATTAACTAGTAGATGTGAATTTACATGGTACAAGATTGTTTTAGCTTCTGTTCTATTGCGCTTAAGAACCACCATGACCAAAGCAACTCTTATAAAGAAAACTTTTAATTGGGAGCATGCTTACAGTTTGAGAAGGTTAGTTCATCATTACTGTGGGAAGCAAACAGGCATAGGTTAGAGCAGTAGCTAAGATGGTGGTTCTCAACCTTTGTAAGTAGTGTTGTGACCCTTTATACAGTTCATGTTGTGGTGACCCTCCCAACCATAAGATTATTTTCATTGCTACATTATTACTAATTTTGCTATTGTTACAAATCTTAAATATCTCAGTTTTTCTGATGGTCTTAGGCATCCCTGTGAAAAGGTCTTGTGAGCCCCAGGTTGAGAACCTCTGAGCCAAGAGCTTTATATCTTGATCCATAGTCAATAAGAAGACAGGTGGACCTGGCCTGGACTTTTGAAATCTCAAAACCCACCCCCAGCCACACACCTTTCTTCCAACAAAGCTGAACTTCTTAATCCTTCTAATCATTCTCAAACAGTTCACCCAACTGGAAGCCAAGTATTTGGACATTATACTCTGGGGGACATTCTCATTCAAACTACCACAAAGATCAACCATAGGTCTTTCATTACCACTATGATTTTTCTCCTTAAAAAATAATCTCTTAAGGAGCTAAGTACTAGCCGGGCAGTGGTAGCACCCGCCTTTAATCCCAGAACTTCGGAGGCAGAGGCAGGTGTATTTCTAAGTTCGAGGCTAGACTGGTCTACAGTGTAGTTCCAGAACAGCCAGGGCTATATGGATAAACCCTGTCTCAAAAAACCAAAAATCAAACAAAACAAAAAAAAAAAACCCAAAACAAACAAATAAAAAAACCCCACCCAAACAAACAAACAAAAAAATGGGGTGGGCTAGGGTGGAGTGGGAGCAGTGGCAAGCTAAGTACTGAGTGAAGTCATGGAGGTAGAACAATTGGGTTTCTGGAGTCAATTTAATATTCAACTATTCACTAGTTTTTTTCTGCCCTTGTTTTTCCTTGCTTATTATACAGTTCTAGTGTTGGGTTTCTGGTGGCAGTCATTCTTAAATTTTTGCAGCAGTTCAATCTAGCCAATTCATTCCATTCTCTACATGGCAGTGGATGGGGGATCTGTTTGTAGTAACAATTTTTATATTGTTTATATATAAAGATTTATTTATTATTATTATCTAAGTACACTGTAGTTGTTTTCAAATGTACCAGAAGAGGGCGTCAGACCTTTTTTATGGATGGTTGTGAGCCACCATATGGTTGCTGGTTTTTGAACTCAGGACCTTTGGAAGAGTAGTCAGTGTTCTTAACTGCTGAGCCATCTCTCCAGCCCAATTCTATTTATTCTTATTTTTCTTAAAAGCACATCCCTCCTTTATTCATTACCTTTCTTTCATGGATTGAGAACTAGGTTTCTGTGTATCTTACTAAAGAATGAAGATACATATGAGACTTTGGATGTGCATCATAGCTGTGGGTATACTAGAACCTGGAAAGTTTGTGACATCATAATTTGAAGTCAGTTTAGCTTGGCTGGTTCTACATACCTCATTGCTATGTAGAGTTTGCCTAGGATACTTTATGCCCTAGGTTTGATGGAAGCATGGATCGTGGGGTTTAGAAAGTAGAAGTGGTTCTTCGAATTAAGAGGCTCAAGTAATTCTGTAACAGGTAATTTTCTGCCTAGACGATCCAAGTGTTTGATCCTTTACACCAACCAGAAATCTTCCGTTTTAAAAACCTCAGGTACCACTAGGATAGAGGGAGACTGAGAAGTTAATGAGATGTTGAAGTTATAAGTCCTCATCACTCCTCCACCACACAGGGAAAACAGACTAATATATGTGCTGTGACAGCATCCATGGTGTTTTCAATGTTATTAGGAGACACAATGGAGATTTTAATACTTAAGGCATGCCAGAGTGATGTTAATTTAAATGAAAGACAATTTCCAGCTGTCAGTGAACCATGATATTCTTGGATTTAAGTGGGTGCTTTCTGTGTTGTTCCCTCCAGTAAACGTGGCTCACTTCTGACATCATCTGAACACTTCCCTTTTTCCTCAGCATTTTTGCTTTTGTTTCTGTGGGTTTGCGCTCTCTCTCTCTCTCTCTCTCTCTCTCTCTCTCTCTCTCTCTCTCTCTCTCTCTCTCTCTCTCTTGTTTTTTTGAAATAGGGTTTCTCAGTGTAATAGTCTTGGTTGTCTTGGAACTCATAGAGATCCACTGTCTTGGCCTTTTGAGTGCTAGGATTAATTGTGTGTGCCAATACAGCTGGTTTGATGTCTGCTTTTTTATTTAGTTTTAAATTGAGATAATTTACATACTGTAAAATTAAACCACTGAATGTATTGAATATGATACTTTTTTTGTTTTTTGGTTTTTTTGGTTTTTTGGATTTAGTTTTTTGGAGACAGGGTTTCTCTGTATAGCCCTGGCTGTCCTGGAACTCACTCAGTAGACCAGGCTGGCCTCAAACTCAAAAATCTGCCTGCCTCAGCCTCCAGAGTGCTGGGATTACAGGTGTGTGCCACCACCGCCCGGCTGAATATGATACTTTTTAGACTATTCACAAAGTCACACTAGTATCATCACTGCCTAATTTAGGAACAGTTTTCTTATTCCAAAAAAGAGTCCTATATTCAGTAGTCACTCCTTATAACTTATCTGTTCCCCAGGCCATAGCATAGCATCTACTAGTCTACTTTCTGTCTCTGGGTTTGTCTGTCATGAGCATTTCTTATTGATGGAGTTACACAACACTGGCCTTTTATGTCTGGCTCATTTTCATTTAGCATAATGTCCTCCGGATTAACTTGTGTTGTATTGAGTATCAGTGCTCTATTCTTTTTTGTTCTGTTGTGTGAATGTATTGTCTGACATTGAGTTATTTCTACTTATTGGCTAGTACCAGTGTTCATCTACATGAGCATAAATTTTATTTGGACATAGGTTTTCAGTTCTCTTGAGTATATATTTAGGAATGGAATTGATGCATAATCTTCTTTGGTTAACTTTATTTATTTAATGCAGCATCTGGTAGAAGCACAGGCTGGTCTCAAACTCTCCGTGAAGACAAGGCTAGTCTTGGGCTCCTGGTACTTCTGCCTCTAATTCCTGATTTTTGATATTACAGGCATGGTCTATCACTTTTGGCTTCTTTTCTTTCCTTCTCAGATACGGAATTATGCTCAAGCATCATCAAACATCACATTCTGATAAGTATATTGACAGTCAATTTCAGTTCTGTGCAATTATCATAGGGTGTTGTTTTGGGTATATCTTTAACTTTTTTCCCTTTTTAAAGTCTTTTTCTGTTTTATTTATGTATATGTGTGTTTTGCTTGCATGTACATATGAACCCACAGACACTAGAAGATGGCATTGGAGTCTCTGGAACTAGAGTTATAGGCAGCTGTGAGCCACCATGTGGGTGGATTCTGGGAATTGGACCTATGTCTTCCAGAAGAGCAGAAAGTGCTTTTAACCATAGAAGCATCTCTCTCTTTCTCTCTCTCTTTTTTTAAAAAAAGAATTTATTTACTTGTTTTATGTATGTGTATACATTGGTGCTCTCTTCAGACCCACCAGAAGAGGGCATCAGATCCCATTACAGATGGTTGTGAACCACCATGTGGTTGCTGGGAATTGAACGCAGGACCTCTGGAAGAGCAGCCAGTGCTCTTGACCACTGAGCCCCTAGAAGCATCTCTCTAGACCCCCTTTCCCCACTCCCCTCCCATTCCTCCCTCTCTCCCTCCCTTTGTTATTTTTTCTTTTTTTGAGGCACAGCTATACAGCTTGGACTTGGTTTTTTTTTTTTTTTTTTTTTTTGGTTTTGGTTTTGGTTTTTTCGAGACAGGGTTTCTCTGTATAGCCCTGGCTGTCCTGAAACTCACTCTGTAGCCCTGGCTGTCCTGGAACTCAGAAATCCGCCTGCCTTTGCCTCCCAAGTGCTGGGATTACAGGCGTGTGCCACCACTGCCCGGCTTTGGACTGGTCTTGAGCACCATGTAGCTGTAGATAGTTCCGAGCTTCTGATCTTACAGGTGTGTGTCACCACATTGACTTTATATACTGTATTTACATAAATTTAGGTGGGATAACCTAGTATAACTTAGGCTGTGTGGTGAGTATTTACATAGGCTAAATGCAATAGCCTGTTGCTCCTAAGGCCATGGACAAAATAACAATTCAATTAAACCAAGCATAAAAGAAAATGAAGTAATGAAAAAATGTGGCAAAGCAAGAGGTTAATGTGGCAAAGCAAGAGGTTAATGAGGCTGCTTGCAGCTATAACAGGATGTGTTGTTTGCAGTAAACTTTTTTCTTTTTAAAAATGTATTTATGTGTATGGGTTTTTTGTCTGCATACCACTTATGGGTATAGTGCTTGAGAAGGTCAGAAGAGTTAAATCCTCTAGGACTGGAATTACAGGAGTTGTAAGCCATCCTGTGAGATGCTAGTGTTCTCAACTGCTGAGGTTTCTCTCCGGTGCCCTATTGGTTTTTATTTGTTTGCCCGAACAGTGTAGTATGACTACTCTTTATATAGCATTTATGTTGTATTAGGCATTATTAGAGCTAATTTTTTCAGGATTTGTAGGTGATACAAAAGTTTTACTTGCAATACTCATATCCTTTGTGTATAGGGACTTATTGATTCTACTGTGAGGCCTCAGTAAACTCTCAATTACTTTGATGAAGTAAATCATAGATGTTAAGTCATTCTGTTTCTAAATATATATAGCATTGGAAATATACACTCAAGAATTGGAGAGGGAGCTAGGTGGTGGTGGCACCTTTAACCCTAGCACTCAGGAGGCAGAGACAGGCGGATCTCTGTGAATTCGAGGCCAGCTTGGCCTACAGAGGGAATTAATTGCAGGAGGACAGCCAGGGCTACACAGAGAAACCCTGTCCCCGCCCCCCCCCCCCAAAAAAAACAAAAACAAAAACAAAAACAAAAAACAAGAAAAAGAAAGGAATTTGAGACAGAAAATGGGTTTTTTTCAGTGAAGTGTCATTGGGTATACAGCTACACTCCAGGAGTAGTTGATTCTATTTAGGAGTAGTTGACCAATACAAAAGTGGATTTTAAAAGAAATTTAGATAGAAAAGAACTTCAAATTGGGAAGGTAAGGAGTTGGAGAGAAATCTGGAAGGATTTATGAGAAAATGAAAATGATCAAAATATACTGTGTGAAAAATACTTGATTGGAGAGATGACTCAGCAGTTAAGAGTGTGCTACTCTTCCAGGGGACTTGGCTCTTAGCAATCCTGTCTTCCTGGGCACCTGTACCCACTTTTATATACCCTCCTTATAGATAGCCCACATACACAACTTAAAAGAATTTAAAAATCTTTTTAAAGAATTAATTTTTTTGCTACCTTTATAATGAATGTTCTATAGTAAAGTTTAAAAAAAGAAAAAAGCGCATGTAAACCAAACCACTGAATAAGCCATCCTGGCTTAGCAACTCAACTCAGTCCTTCCTGTTCCCTTCATAATTGAATAGGTGGCTAGAAGCTGCTGCTCTATGCTTGCTTGATATTCTCATATTCTCTTTTTTATTTTTTTGTTTTTTTTGTTTTGGGATTTTTGGTTTTTTCTAGACAAGAGTTTCTCTGTGTATCCCTGGCTGTCTGGAACTCACTCTGTAGACCAGGCTGGCCTGGAACTCAGAAATCCCCCTGCCTCTGCCTCCCAGAGTGCTGGAATTACAGGCGTGCGCCACCACTGCCCGGCTGGATATTCTCATATTCTCATATTCTCATATTCTCATTTTCTCATATTCTCTCTTCCTCCCCCCCCCCATCCTTATCCCTCCCTCCCTTCTTCTGTCTGCTGCAGCTCCACGCTTGCTTTTTGAGAACAGGGTCTTACTCTGGAGACTAATATGGCCTCAAACTTAGAGATCCTTCTGCCTCTTCAGTGTTGGGATTAAAGGTGTGTGCCAGCATGCTTGACTCCTCAACCTCGCCATTCCCCATTCTCCATTAGTGAACATCTCTGGGGAGAAGAAGGCATCAAGAGTCAACTTTGTAGACCTTTTTTTTTTTTAAAATTTAGATCTCTGGCCCTGCTGCTCTTGTGGTAGGTGCTTCATGCCATCAAACAGATGTACTAAAATATTTGTTTGTTTAGCTCAGAAAGGGAGGATTACTCTTTAAACAGTATGGTCAATCACCAAGAGATACAGAATTGCAAGAGTCTTCTGGCATTATAGTGATTTGGTTGTGAAACAGGGCTGTTCCCTAAGTCACATGGAGTCCTCTTATGTAGACTAAGTGCTGGGATTATAAGGCATTTCATTACTGAGGCTGTCAGAGTAGGAGCGTATTGCTTATTTCCTCCTGAGTATAAGTTTAAAACTGTATTTTCAGGATTTACATGCATACATATCTGTTGGGATTTTGATTGAAAATATATTGAATATGTAAATTAGTTTGGAAAAAGTACTGCTGTGGTGGTAGGCGTATGTGGTCCATGGTGCATGCTTGCATGAGTGTGGTGGTGGCACTGCCTTTAATCCCAGCATTAGGGAGGTGTATAGATAAGCTGATCTCTGAGTTTGAAGCTAGCCTGGTCTACATACTGAATTCTATGTGAGAAAGTAAGCAACAAAAACAAAAGTCCTACATTTTGTTAATTCTTGCCAACTAACATTGTAATCTTCATTTGTTTAGGTCTTTCATAGTGTTTTTCTTTTCTTTTCTTTTTTTTTTTTTTTCCCCGAGACAAGGTTTCTCTGTGTAGCCCTGGCTGCCCTGGGACTCACTCTGTAGACCAGGCTGGCCTGGAACTCAGAAATCCACCTGCCTTTGCCTCCCAAGTGCTGGGATTAAAGGCATGCACCACCACCACCACCACCACCACCACCAGGCCATAGTGTTTTTTCAATAACATTTTACAATTTTAAATTACACTGTTGCAAATAATTATCTTTATATCCAGGTATATTATTTTTGTCTTTTTAAAAATATATCTTACCTTTGATTCGACTTTTTTAATTTGAATTTGTGAAGTCTTTTTTTTTATGATTAACTTTTGTATAGGAGTATACTGTCTTCAGACATACCAGAAGAGGGCATCAGATCCCATTAGATGTTGGTGAGCCAATATGTGGTTGCTGGGATTTGAACTCAGGACCTCTGGAAGAGCAGCCAGTGCTCTTAACCACTGAGCCATCTCTTTAGGTCCTATGTAGCTTCTTCTTCGTTTTTTGTTTTTCGAGACAGGGCTTCTCTGTGTAGCCGTGACTGTCTTGGAACTCACTCTAGATTAGGCTGGCTTCAAACTCAGAAATTTGCCTGCTTCTGCCTCCCAAGTGCTGGGATTAAAGATAAGTGCCACCTCTGCCTGGCCTCCTGTGTAACTTCTTAATACTTTTAATTTTGAAATTCTTTATAGGTTTCCTTTGGATTTTTGTTGTTGTTTGTGTGCCTGTGTATGCAGGTGGGTATTTAATGCCATCTTTGTTTCCACTTTTCTGATTATTATGCTTGCCCCCCTTTTCTCTTGCTTGTTTTAATATGTGCTGGCTAAGGATTCCAACACAGTCTTGAATAGAAGTTGTTATGAGGTTGAGAACCACATCTTGAACTTGTTTCTGACTTTAAGGGAGTAATTTCAAAGTTTTACCGCTAAGTATGATGTTTGCTATAGGCTTGATACAGGTAATCTTTTCAAGTTAATGTTTCTAGGTTTGTTAATTATTTAAAATATGAATGGATACTGAATTTTAGCGAAGATCTTTCCTTTTTTTTTCTTTTTTTGAAAAATCACTTGTAATCATCTTAGCATCATAGATTGGTATATTGTATTATTTCTAAACTAATTTTATATTCAAAGTACAAATTTCACTTAGGTCATAAAATATGCTTTCCTTATACAGGAATTTATGTGACACTAGAATAATGTGTTTCATAAATGTCTAATAAAGTCTGCTGTAATATTCTTGGAGGGCTTTTCATTGATACTGGTTTTTAACCAATTGCTGCAGTTACTTTGTTTATAATTGTAATTGTCATCCCACCCTAGAAATTTGTTCAGTTTCTCTCCCCTCCCCTCCTCTCCTCCCCTCCTCTCCCTTCCTCTCCTCCTCTCCCCTCCCTCTCCTCTTCTCCCCTCCCCTCCTTCCCCCTCTCCCCCCTCCTTTCCCCCTCTTCCCTCCCTACCCCTCCCCTCCCCTTCCCTCCCCTCCCCTCCTCTCCTCTCCTCTCTTCTCCTCTCCTCCTCTCTCCTCCCCTCCCCTCTTCTCTTCTCCCCTGCCCTTCCCTCCCCTCCTCTGCCCCTTCCTCCTTTGGTACACCTACCTCTAGCTCCTGAATGCAGGGATTAAAGGCATGTGCTAGTAGTACACTTGGCTTCTCTGACCCCCTTTTTTAAAGTGCTCTCATTATTTAAGCTTATCAACTACCCTGGCATCAGTGACTTTTTTTGTTTTTCGAGACAGGGTTTCTCTGTGTAGCCCTGGCTGTCCTGGAACTCACTCTGTAGACCAGGCTGGCCTCGAGCTCAGAAATTCGCCTGCCTCTGCCTCCCAAGTGCTGGGATTACAGATGTAATTTTCAATATTATATATAAAAAACTTTTCAATATTTTATTATATAGGCATTTAAGACCATAGGATATAGTGTGTGTGTGTGTCTGTCTGTCTGTCTAGCCTGCCTGCCTGTCTGTCTGAGTAGTCTGAGTAGGTACATGTACATATGTTTGGAGGCTAGAGGATGGGTGTGTTTTCCTTAGTTGCTTTCCACTGTACTCTTTGAGATTGTATCTCATCGAATGTGGAGTTTATCTATTTGCCTACCTTGAGCTGCAGAGATCCTCCTGTCCTCACCTCCCTAGCACTGAGATTACATGTGTGTGCTCTGGTACCCAACTTTTTATGTAGATGCTGGGAATCTGAACTCAAGTTCTCATGCTTGTGCTGGAAGGCCTTTACTCAGCCATCTCACAAATCAGTCAGTCAGTCAACCTATCAGTCAACCTATCTATCTACCTACTTACCTATCTGATCTCATCTCACAAACCTGTCTGTTTATCTACCCATCCACAAACCCACCCACCTATCTATCCATCCATCTATGTAATGTGTATGGATGTTTTATTTTCATGTGTGTATCTGTGCACCACATTGTACTTAGTATCAATGGAAGCCAAAAGAGGATATCAGATCTGCTAGAACTAGAACTAGGGTTCCAGATATGCTGAAAATTGAACCTGGGTTTTCTGCAAGAATAGCAAGTTCTCTTAACCACTAAACCATCTTTCTAGCCATCATGAGCTCCTGCTTTCCCTCTCCCCAAAGTTTTTTTGAGGCAGGATCTTTTATATAGCCCAGGCTGGTTTTAAACTCACTTGTGATGCTTCTGCCTCAGCCTCTTGAATGCTGGGATTACAGGTGTATGCCGCTTGGATATTTGGTTATTGATTTGTAATTGCACTATGCTGGGTACCATGGTCTATGTGATAACAATTCTTTTAAATTTGTTGAAATTATATAGTTAATTTTAAAAAATCTTTCTCCCCTCCTCCCTTCACCATCATTGGTAAAGATTGATTCTAGGGCCTTGTACATTCTGGGGAAGTCTCTGTAACTAAGCTATATACCCAGTCCCTCAGGCTTTAAGGCAGATTTTCGTTTTATTTCTTAGGGTACTCTGAAATTGCAGTCCCCTACTTTTAACTTCCTAAATGATGGGATTGCAGGCACTGTGCCATTAGCCGGGTGCCCAAATGGTCACTTTAAAGACACTTGTTGTTTGTATCAAGACAAAATCATATTTTAATTTTGTCTTATTGCTCTGATAAAACACTACTATGACTAAGGCTATGAGAAGGGAGAGTTTATTGGGGGCTTATATTTTCAGAGTCAGAATCAAGGACCATCATGGCAGGGAGAATGGCACCAAGAATAGCAGCAGGCAGGCATGATATAGAATCAGTAGCTGATAGCTTAACATATTGATCAGAAGTATAAGGTAGAGTGAGCTAACTAGGAATGACTATCGGGCTAGTTAATTATGTTGTTCATATATTGCTTTATAAATTTTTTTCTCTAGATTTATTTTATGTGGTTGAGTGTTTTACTTGTATGTGCGTACCAGGTGTTCACAGAGGTCAGAAGGAGGTGGGTGGGTGCTAGGAATCAGGGTTCTCTGCAAGAGCAACAAGTGCTTTTTAACCACTGAGCCATCTCTTCAGCTATAACCTACTCCCACCCTCCACCCCCACCTTAAGACCAAATTATACCTGTTTTATGCCAGGACAGTTTATTTATGGAACCCAAAGTCTCATGTATCAAGGGCTGCCTTTGAATCCATGTGGCCAAATATGACTTTGAATTGCTCATCCCTTTACCCCAACCTTTGGAATGCTGGAATTGCATGCATCATCTACCAGGCCCGATTTTGTGCAGTGTTTGGGAATCAACCCTAGGGCTTGGTGTCTGCTAAAAAGCATTCTACCAACTGAGCTACTTCCTAAGAAATCCCCCCTCCCATGGATTTTTTTTTTTTCTGTTCAGTGTTTTCTTAATGTTGTTTTTGATTTTAAATTCAAGATTATAAGAGTTTGAGTCTGTTCTGCTGGGTGTTCATCTTGCTTGTTTTTGAAAATTCCCTATACTGTGTGTGTGTGTGTGTGTGTGTGTCTGTGTTTTGTGGAATTCAGAAGAAGAGTTCTAGGAGTCTGTTTTCTCCTTCCACAGGAATCCAGGAATCAAAACTAGCTGATCAGTCTTAATGCATGCATGGCATGTACATGGAAGCCCAAGGTTGATGTCAGGAAACATTCTCAGTTGTTTTCAAGCTTACTCATTGAGGCAGGGCCTCATAGACCCTAGTCAGCCAATGGCTGGGATTCTGTCTCCACTTCGAGTCTGTGCTTTCTAGTCCTTAAACGTGTATAGGAAGCACCTTACTGTGGTGCTTATCTTCCCAGCCCCAGTGTTGTTCTTTCTTTTTTTTTTTTTAAGAAAAAAAATTATTTATTATATGTAAGTACACTGTGGCTATCTTCATACACCCCAGAAGAGGGCATCAGATCTCATTACAGATGGTTGTGAGCCACCATGTGGTTGCTGGGATTTGAACTCAGGACCTCTGAAGAGCATTCAGTGCTCTTAACTACTGAGTCATCTCTCCAGCCCCCCAGTGTTGACCTTTCATAATTCATTTTCTGAGTGCTATCTTCTACATAATATGTGAAAAAAAAAGTGAGTTATTCAGTTTATTGTTGAATAAGTATTAGTTGTGGATATGTATTTACTGGAATTTTTTAGGACGTCTGAGTTAAGGTTTTGGTTATTATGAATAAAAGTTTTGTAAAGATTCATTTGTAGTTCATATGTGTGCATGCATACATTTTCATTTCTCTGCCCAGGAGTATAATTAATTGATGGGTCTAATGGTTTAATGGTTCTTGTAAGGTTTTTTTTGTTTTGTTTTTGTTTTTGTTTTGTTTGTTGTTGTTGTTGTTGTTTTTAAGAACCTGCTAAACTGTTTTCCAGAGTTGCTATACCATTTTACCTTCCTACCAACAATGTATGGATTGATCCAAGTTCTCTGCCTCCTTGCTAGCATTTGGTGTTAACACTGTTTTTCATTTTAGCCATTCTGATAGGTATTTAAGTGATATGCTAGTGAGATTTTAATTTGCATTTCCCAGATGGCTAATTATGTTAATTTTTACATGCCTGTTTGCCTATATATCCTCATTAATGAAATGTCTCTGCATGTCTTCTGACCTTTTTCTAAATGGTTGTTTCCTCCCTTTTTTTTCTGTTGAACAATAACAGTTTTACGTATATTCTGGATTCTAGTCCCTTATTAGCTATGTAGTTTGCATGTATTGTATCCAAGCCTGATGAAAATCCTACCTTTTCATTGTTATAAAGGGGTCTTTTGCAAGATGTAAGTTTTAAATTTGGTAAAGTATAGTAATGTCATTTTTCCTTTTGTTTCTTGGTTTTTACTGTCGTATTTAAGAACTCTTCCTAAACTAGATACTGGAAATCCCCTCCCCACCTTTAAAGAAAAAGTCATCTGGTTTTATTGTTACAAATAGAGGTGTGTTCTATTTGAAGCTATGGATGTCTAATTGTTTCAGCATAATTTATTAAGCTTTGTCATCTTTGTCAGTGTTATTTGGGTATATTTGTTCAGATCTGTTTCTTATTTCTATGGTTTCTGTTCTGTTCCATTGAACTACCTGCTTGTCCTTCACCTGATATAACACAATCTTGAATCTTATTAAAGCTATATTGTGAAGCTGATTCCTCTCCATTTGTTTGTGGTTTGGTTGTGAGGGTTGATTGAATACTTTGCCCACTGAGCTACATCCCCAGCCCTCTGTTCTTTTATTATTATTATTATTTAATTTTTAATTTTTATTTATTTATTTATTTTTGGTTTTTTTAGTCAGGGTTTAGTTAACTATGAGATTTAATTAACTATGTTAATTATCTATTATAGTTGAGGGAAAGAGGGTGGTTGAGGAAAAAAACTACATGAAGAATAAATACAGTTGCATTGATCTTGGATATTTTCCTCTAGTTTTTGTATAGTGTGCCTATTTTTAACATATATTAATTTTTAAGAGTGTTTATAAGGCTGTGGGGTGGATTTGTTTGTTGCTACCCTTTACAGTTAGTTTATAGAGATGCAATTTTAGTATTTTATTTTTAGCCTATTCATTCAGCCTTTTACTTCTGTTTTTTTTGTTTTTTTTGTTTTTGTTTTTTTTTTTCTGAGACAGGGTTTCTCTGTGTATCCCTGGCTGTTCTGGAACTCACTCTGTAGACCAGGCTGGCATCAAATTCAGAAATCTGCCTGCCTCTGCCTCCCCAGTGCTGCGGTTAAAAGCGTGTGCCACCACCACCTTTCTTTATTTTCTTGTATTATTCAACCAGATAGAACTTTCAACACATTGAGCAGTAATGAGCATAATCACTTGTCTTAGTTACTGTTCTGTGGCTGTGAGGAAATTCATGTCATTATAACAGTAACTTGAGTCAGTTTACAGAAGGAAGCATTTACTTAAGGGCTTGCTTAATTTCAGAGGATTAGTCCATTATCTTCATGGTGGGATGCCAACTAGCAGGCGTGGTGCTAGATAAAGTAGCTAGGAGCTTTACATACTGATTCACAGGCAGAGGCAGAGCCAGGGGGTTGGGGGGAAAGAGAAGAGAAGGGGAGAAGAGGAGAGGGAATAAGAATAGGGGAGGGGAGACAAAATGAGACTGGCCTGGGCTTTTGAAACCTCAAAACCCACTCCCAGTGATACATTTCCTCCAAGAAGGCCACACCTCCTAATCCTTCCCAAACAGTTTCACAAACTGTGCATTTGTCCTGTTTGTGTGTGTGTGTATAGACAATGATGGGGACATGGATGATATACATGGAATGGACATGAACATTCAAGCATGAACCTACCGGGGCCATTCTCATTCAGACCATATCACTCTTGTCGCATTTGGGGAAAGTATTTACTTTACCATTATGTAAAATATTAGGGGTCCCACCATTTGTAGATACTATTTGTCAAATGAGGACTTTCCTTCTATTTCTATTTTTAAGACAGTCATGCTGGATAGCCTTGATTGGCCTGATAGTACACAGTCCAGATTGCCTTGAGCTAGCAACAACTCCTTGACTCATCTTCAGCCTCTAGTACTGATTACAAGCATGCACTACACACCCTCTTCCTCCTTAAAGTCATGATTGAGATTTGAATTTATTGATAGTTCTGTGTTGATTATGGTCACATGACTTTTTTGTTTGTTTTTGTTTTTTGGATTTGTTTTTTTTTGAGACAGGGTTTCTCTGTTTAGCCCTGTTCCCCCCACCCCAGACTGGGTTTCTTTATGTAACCCTGACTGTCCTGGAACTCACTCTACAAGACCAGGCTGGCCTCAAACTCAGAAATCTGCCTGCCTCTGCCTCCCAAGTGCTGGAATTACAGGCGTACGCCACCATGCCTGACTTGCAAGTGGGGTTTTATATTAGAGCATAAGCTGACAGTAAAGTGGCTAATAACCAAGACTAGTTTCTAAAATGAAGTGGAGAGCAAAATTTGATTTAATAATATAACTCAAATGTAAGTTCCAAGAGAAGATAGTATCTGAATATTATATTCTATGTGTTGTGGTATATGTGGTATACTATCCGGAAAAACCTGATTTTTACAATATTTTAGGTAGGATTTTTTTTCAAAACATACTTGACAATAACTTGTCTTTTTCCCCCCTCCCCCCTTTTTAGAATATGGTTTCTAGTTTTAGGGTTTTCTGAATTACAAGTGTTACTGGGCTTTGCTGGACGGAATAAAAGTGGGCGCAAGCATGACCTCCTGATGAGGGCGTTGCATTTATTGAAGAGTGGCTGCAGCCCTGCGGTTCAGATTAAAATTCGAGAATTATATAGACGCCGATATCCACGGACACTTGAAGGACTTTCTGATCTATCTACAATCAAATCATCGGTTTTCAGTTTGGATGGTAGTTCATCACCAGTAGAAACCTGACTTGGCTGTGGCTGGAATCCACTCGTTGCCTTCTACTTCAATTACGCCTCATTCACCATCATCTCCTGTCGGTTCTGTGCTGCTTCAAGACACTAAGCCCACGTTTGAGATGCAGCAGCCATCTCCTCCCATCCCTCCTGTCCATCCTGACGTGCAGTTAAAAAACCTGCCCTTCTATGACGTCCTTGATGTTCTCATCAAGCCCACGAGTCTAGGTGAGTACTAAGAAAAATTACTTCTTAATTAAAATTTTTTTAGAAGCGAATAAAATAACCTTCAACTATTGATTAGTGATTTGCTAGTAATACCTTAACATTGAAAGCCAGGGTTGGCAAAGTGGCTCAGAGGAGGGTGATAAAGATGTTTGCTGTCAAACGTGATAATCCCAAATCAGTCCACAAGACCCCTGTGTTGAGAGGGTTGAGAACCTGTTCTTGGAGCAAATTCTCTGCTCTTGCACATATGTATCACAGCATGGGCACTCCCACAGATAAATGTTAAAAAATATTTGTAAGAAATTGATAGCCAGGTGTGGTATGCAGTAGTAATTCAGGAGATCTGTGGGCTTAGCAAGGTTATCATAGGGAGGCCAGCCTGGACGACTCAGTAAACGACTATGTAAACTGTATTACACATTGAGTGTTATTTCAAAAGCAAAGATCCCCACCTGTTGCTACTTTGTTTCCAACCTAATTCCCTGGTAAAAGAAAGCTCAACTCAGCAGTTAACGAAACAAGCTATAAGCCTAGATTAGGTAGATATCCCACTCCACTGCTCTATTCTCATCTATATTATCCCATAGAACTTGCGGTTTCTCCAGGCCACAAGCTTCTCTCTCTGCTGCCTCTCTGTTCCTCTCCTGTCGCTCCTCTCCCCCCCCCTCCTTTCTTTCCTCATCTCTCACCTTCGCTTCCTTTCTCCATCCCTCCCTCCCAGACTGGGGAGTGAGTAGTTTTGCTCTAGTAGGTGTTAATGACTACCATGGGACACCACAGGTTCAAAGCAAGTGGTTCAACCAGTCAGGGCATGAAACCTAAAATTCTGAAAACTTTTCTTTTTAGAATTGATTCAGGAACTTATTATGAGGGATATTTAGTTAGCACATGTGCTATGTGCTGTGAGGACCCCTCTGGGATATGGCACAGAAGAGAAGTCTGTAGGATACTCATAGGATAGTGGTTACAGTAGAACGGCCTTTAGAAGTGTTTGACCACTTCTAAGGTGGGGCCAAGAGATAATCAGCAGTGTATCTTTACTCATTAACATCAACAGTGTAAGTGGTAGATTCTGGAAATCTCATAGTTTTCTTTCCTTACTGCTTTGTTCAGAAATAGAATTGTACTTTCTTTAACTTTACTTATAGCTTTTCTTTTTAACTAATTTCAGCAAAATTAAAGGAAAATAGTTTTTTGTTTTGGTTTGAGACAAGGAGTCTCTGTATAACTATGACTGTCTTGAAACTCAACTCTGTAGACCAGGCTGGCCTTGAACTCACAGAGAACTGCCTGCCTCTGCCTCTTGAGTGTTAGTATTAAAGGTGTACACCACTACTGCCAGGTAGAAACAGTTCCCCTGCTTCCAATATAAATTTAAAATAAATAAACTTTTATGTTTGGCTTTTTTTGTTTGTTTTTTGAGACAGGTTTTCTCTTTATAGCCCTGGCTGTCTTGGAACTCACTCTGTAGACCAGGCTGTCCTCGAACTCAGAAATCCGCCTGCCCCTGCCTCTGCCTCTGCCTCTGCCTTCCGAGTGCTGGGATTACAGGCGTGCGCCACCACTGCCGGCTTTGTTTTTGTTTTTGTTTTGTTTGTTTTGAAATGGTTTCTCTGTGTAGCCCTGGCCTTCCTAGAACTTGCTCATAAATAAATTGAGATTGCAGTGCTAGAAATGCATATAACCTGTTTTGTAGTTAACCTTAGAACTAAAATAAACTGTTAGGTTTTTCGGGATTCTTGCTTGACACTGGTTTTTATAGATTGGTCCTTCCTTCCTTCCTTCCTTCCTTCCTTCCTTCCTTCCTTCCCCTCCTCCCTTCTTCCTTCCTTCCTTCCTTCCTTCCTTTTCTTTTCTTTCTTTCTTTCTTTTCTTTCTTTCTTTTCTTCTCTTTCTTTTCTTTTCTCTTTCTTTTCTTTCTTCTCTTTCTTCTCTTTCTTTTCTTTCTTTTCTTCTCTCTTTTCTTTTCTTTTCTTTTCTTTTCTTTTCTTTTCTTTTCTTTTCTTTTCTTTTCTCTTCTCTTCTCTCCTCTCCTCTCCCCTCTCCCCCTCTCCCTCTCCCCTCTCCCCCTCTCCCCCTCTCCCCTCTCCCCTCTCCCCTCTCCCCCTCTCCCCTCTCCCCTCTCCCCTCTCCCCTCTCCCCCTCTCCCCTCTCCCCCCCTCCCCCCTCCTTCCTCCCCCCTCTCCCCTCTCCCCTCTCCCCTCTCCCCTCTCCCCTCTCCCTCTCCCCCCTCCTTCCTCCCCCCCTCTCCCCTCTCACCCTCTCCCCCCTCCCCCCTCCCCCTCTCCCCTCTCCCCCCTCTCCCCCCCTCTCCCCCCCTCCCCCCTCTCCCCTCTCCCCTCTCTCTGTGTAGCCCTAGCTGTCCTGGAACTTACTCTGTAGACCAGGCTGGCCTCGAACTCAGAAATCCTCCTGCCTCTGCCTCCCAAGTGCTGGGATTAAAGGTATGAGCCACCACTGTCCTGCTTATAGATACTTTCTTTTATTTCTTTTTAAAACATTTCCCCCCCTGTTCTCAAATTATAAACATCAGAAACACAACAGGAAAGGAAGGTGTTTCATGATCCCATTTCTAATTCAGCCAGAGATATTTCAAAGTTAGCTATCTCTCTATATGTATTGTGCCCTTTTTTGTTTTGTTTTGTTTTTTCCTATTTTCCATTTGAAAAGACTGTTGTAGTTGCAGGTGCACTGTGTGGTCTTTCTGATGGAGAGGGTTATTTCTGTTGGAGATAGTTGTGAATACTGT
>NC_067484.1:19642978-19829261 GCF_947179515.1 Apodemus sylvaticus | reverse complement strand
GTGAATACTGTCCTCTAAAGAGAGTCTCACTAGGATAGTCTTAGTGTTCTTTGGAAGTGAATTATGTGTCTTTTAGAAGTGATTATATAGTTGGTCTGTTACCTTGGCACTATACCAGTATTCTTGTATACCTTTTCAATTTTTACTCACTTAGAATATTTTGTTCTATCAAATGTCAGGCACCATTCCTACAGTCCTAGATACATGTCATCTGTGAACATCTCTACTTGTATTTTTGAAGAACTGCACATATTTTTGAAAGATAAATGCCTAGCCGAAAAGTTAGAATAAAGAACATGAATATTTAATATTTTGATATTCAGTGAAGTTTGACAGCTTTGCACCAATTTATATCCCTTAGCATATGATTGTATTGTTTTGCCTGCATCCTCATGAAAATTGTATTACTGGTTTTATAATCCTGGCTAATCTCAATGATAACAGTTAATAGTGTTCATTCTTTTCATATTCTTAAGTGCTTTGTATTAGGATATACTCTGTAAGTTCCTGAGTATGATCAGACTGGTATAAAGTGATAGGCTGATTCAAATTATTTCTGTTACAGTAAACTGTTTTAAGTTATTGAATAGATTCAAACAAACAATTTAATTAAATCAGATAATAAGTGAGTATTAATTTGGAGGTGGCCATGTGGGGAGTGTGTTAATGTAGTTCAAGTGTTTTTAATAGGAAAAAAGAGAAAGGAAGCTGGGCATAGCATACATATCTATAATGTGGGAGGCAGAGGCAGAAGTATGGAAACTTCATAGTCAGCCGAGGGTATATAGCAGGACACTTCAGAGAGGGTGGGAAAACTGGGGCAGGGTCCTGCTGGACTGGTAGGTCAGGGTTCAAGGCCTTCTCTAGCATCTGTGAGGCCTAGAACTAAACTAAACTGAATTGTGAGGCCCTAGAACTGAAAGGGAGCAGGGAGTAGCACTTGCGAGTGTGGTTATGATTAAGAACTATAAATTGTGCTCAGATGTTACATCAGCCTAATTAATGAGGAACCAAATTAAGCTTTCTTAGACTTGCGGGAGCCTGGATGTCAAATATGTATACTTGGGATTATTGGAATTTATGTCAAGAAAAGAGAGAGCTCTAATTAATCAAGAAGTTGAAATTGGGGCTGGAGAGATGGCTCAGCTGTTGAGAGCACTGACTGCTCTTCCAGAGGTCCTGAGTTCAAGTCCCAGCAACCACATGGTGGCTCACAAACATCTGTAATAAGATCTGATGCCCTCTTCTAGTGTGTCTGAAGACAGTTACAGTGTACTCACATAAATAAATTAAAAAAAATAAATCTTTAAATTAAAAAAAGAAGTTAAAATTGTAGTGCATAATTTTAAGACCAAATAGTGAAGAGCTGAATAGAGAAGAAGTATAGGTTTGCTAGGAAAAGAGCCAAGGCCATTGTTAATGGAGGATGTGCAGAATAGAATTTAGAGCTGGCTTACTCAGACGAGGGACACACTAGCAGAGGAATAGAGATGGAAGCGAAGGGATGCTGACAATGATTAACTCCACACTTGTTCTCAAGGGCAGTTGGCAGAGAAAATAGACAGTAGCAGAGCAATGCCAGTTAGGATGGCAGCAGGGACAGGGAGAAGGTTTTAGGCAACAGACTCGATGTGGAAGACAGAGAACACTGAAGTGAAGGAAAGGACTTCTGGTAGGTAGACTGTAGTTAGCTTCCTCTTCTGTAACTCTGCTTAATTCACTATTTTTCAAATATAAGAAATCTCAGTTCTCTGACCTCTTCAGTTAACTTTTGCAGTGGTGATTATTAATATGACTGTTGGATATTAACCAAACAATCAAAATTGGACTAGTTTGATAATATAAAATGGCTTTATTTCTCCTGTTAACAGTTGTATATAAATGAACTTTTGTACATTTTTATAAAAAATGTAAGCTTTAACATCCCCTTGTATTTTAAGAAATATTTTTATTTTCCTCCAATTTCATTTTTGCTGTCATAAAGTGCATGTAGCATCAAACTGTCTACAGACTCCCATCACCAGTCTATCTCTGTTTCCTTTCATCTTGTAAAACTGAAACTGAGCCCATAAAACTATAATTCCCCATTTCTTCTCCCCTAGCTTCTGGCAACTACAGTGGTACTTTCTCTCTCTGATATTGACTCTGCTAAGTACCTCATGGAAATAAAATCACAGAATACAGCTTTTTTGCTATTTGGCTTGTTTCACAGTTAACATAGTATCCTCCATACTTGTCTTGGCATAGTACATATCATTTCTTTCCTCTTCTTAAAACTGAAAATTAGTATGTATTTCTGCCTTTTGCTTGTCCGTGTCTGTCTTTAGACAATTGGTTGCTTTCACATTTTAGCCATTTTGAATAATACTTCTGTGTACATAAATGTAAATATTTCTTTATCAGTGGTAAAATTGTTGGATCATATAGTGATTGTTTTTAAGTATTTAAGTAACTACCATATTGTTTACCACAATAGCTGCAGTATTGTATATTGCTATGAACAGTACACAGCTTTGCATAAGAATTTTTCCACACCTATGCCAAAATGTTCTGGTTTTGGGGGTAGTGCTTTGTTTTGGATAGTAGCCAACCCAGTGGGTATAAAATAATATTGAACTGGAGTTTTCCTTGGAGTTCTCTAATTACGAATTATATTGATTGCTTTTTCATATGATCATTAGCCATTATGTATATTGTTTCGAGAAAAGTTTTGACAAATTGTTTGCCCAGTTTTGAATTAGGTTACTTTATACTTTTTTAATTTTTGAATTTTCGGAGGACTTCCCAACCTCTATTCCCTAGCTCCCATTTACTTTTTGATTAGAGATACAAAGTAATAAGGAATAAAAGGAGAGTATTCGTTGATGGCATTGCAGTAATTGATGGGGATGGAAACCAAGCACAGTCTTAGATGATGCCTGTAATCAATTAGTTCACTCAGTGCTAACTTTATGAATTATCAGGCTGGCTAAACTGAGCCACAAATCTATACCTATCAAGTTTACATTTTTAAAAAGTTTAATTTATGTCTATAAGTGCTTGTCTTCATGTTTTTGTACCACATGCATGCCTATTGTTCATGGTCGAGGGGGAAAAAAACCATTGAGTCCCCTGGAATTGGAGTTATAGATGGTTGTGAGCTTCTGTTTAGGTACTGGAAATTTAACTGGGAAGAGATCTCTCCAGCCTGCAGTACTAGTTATTACATCTTTACAAACCACTTCCAACCTGAGTACAACTTGTAGAGAGGAATCTTGACCAAAATACAAGCCAGCTTACTACAAGGTCAGTATAATACTTCCAGAGGATGGAGGGGAGGGCTTAACAGACCGAATTTTTATGAAGAATATTTAACAAGGCATGTTAAAATGCCAACTTTTTACCTAAATATTTTACCAAGCCAGAGTAATTATCAAGTAGGTGGCGATATGTATGTATAAGACTATAGCTTTTTTTCCTTGAAATATTTTACTTAATTATTTTGAGACAGGGTCTTACTATGTGGCCCTGGCTGACTTGGTAGCACTGTGTTTTCCAGGCCTGCCTTGAACTTACAGAGATCTGCCTGCTTCTGCCTCCTGAGTGCTGCAACTGAAAATGTGTACTGTTATTCCTGGCCCAGATTTTAATTTTTTTTGAGTGCATGTTGGTATCCTTAAAGTCAGATGCTGGACTTTTTGGAGCTGGAGTTACAGATGGTTGGTTGTTAGCCATCTGATGTAGGTGTTAAAAGTTTAACTTTGATCCTCTGTAGGAACATAAAGCCCTCTTAACTCCTGAACCGTCTTTTCAGACTCTTCATTTTCTTTTTTCCCTCCTTCCCTCTCTCCCTCCCTCCCCGCCTCCCGTCTTCCCTCCCAAGGACTTAAATGCAGATTACCAGAACTAAAAATTTATCTGTATATTTTGTTTTCAGAAAGCTTTCACATGTGTTAACTGTCATAAGAAGTAGAGAAAAGTTTTGAGGAAGATTTAGAAGTTTTATGTCAATTCTATTTTGTGTGTGTGTGCTCATTTTTACTTTCTCATTTTTTTCTTCAGTCACACCAGAAGAGAGCATCCAATCTCATTACAGATGGCTGCGAGCCATCATGTGGGTGCTGGGATTTGAACTCAGGATCTCTGGAAGAGCAGTCAGTGTTCTTAACTGCTGAGCCATCTCTCCAGCTCTTTTCTTTGTTCTTTGGGGCACTCTGTACTTATGTTAGATATTTTCAGATTTATGGCTAGAGAAACACAGTACTCAAGCTGTTAAATAAGATTGAAAACACTGTTTATTCACTTGGTTGCTTGGTTTGTGCTAAAGATTAGGTCTAGGGTCTTGTGCTAGTCCTTCTAGTGCTTGTCTTGTAGACAGCCCAGCCACTGTGTGATCTCTTGTAATCTCACAGTATGGGCTACTATGCTAGATAGTTACACTGTCATAGGTGAACTTAGTCATTGACAGGAAAGAGGAAGCCGGACCAGGGGAAGGGAGGAAAGGACAAGCAAGAGCAAGGATGGGAGAAACTTACTCTGTTCTGTGTCCCATAATTGTCATGTAATGTAAAACTACTTCATGTGTAGATCTTCATCTTAAACAGCCCCTCTTTTTTCGCATTTTACAGATAGTCTGAGAAATATGAATTAGTATTATATTTCTATGAAGCATCATTCTGCAATTAAGTGCCCATGCTTTTTACTCAAGGAGTTAATAGCTTTCTTGATTTGATGTGACTGACAAAGGGCTTTTTGATATTAGACATTTAGCTATCTATCATCTTGTTCATGATCTTGATAATTGTAGCAATAACATAAGGGAGTTACTTTTGCTTGCTCTTAGATGATGTTGCAGTACTTTATGGTCTACTTTACCTTCCTGTCTGTCAGCAGGTTCTTATTTTTGAGACAAGATCTCTGAAGCATTAAGCTTACTATACAGTCCAGGCTGCCTTTGCCTCACCCTTGCCTCAGAGAGCTAAGATTACATTCCTGTAATCAGTATTAGTGTGTTAGAGTTCTTCGTGATGTTTTCAATATACTTTAGCTTTTAATAATATAGTTTAGCAGGATAACTTTACCAGATAATTCTTTATAACTAGGTTATCTCATAAGCAATAATTACTACTTACCAGATTTACCTAAAGTTTTGAAATTATTGGACTTTTGTATGCTCTGACTTCTTAAATATAAAGCACTAAAATATCAAGCCGGGAAGTGGTGGCACATGCCTGTAATCCCAGCACTCTGGGAGGCAGAGGCAGGTGGATTTCTGTGTTCGAGGCCAGCCTGGTCTACAGAGTAAGTTCCAGGACATCCAGGGTTATACAGAGAAACCCTGTCTCGAAAAAAACAAACAAACAAAAACCCAAAACAGACAAACAAAAAAAAAAGCACTAAAATATCAAACATGCTAAGAACATGCATTTTAAAATTTTTCTTTATTGTTATTTATTTTATATATGTTGGTGTTTTGCTTGTGTATCTGTGTGAAGATGTCAGAACTCCTGGAACTGGAGTTACAGACAGTGGCGAACTGCCATGTGGGTATTGGTTATAGAATCTGGGTCCTCTGGAAGAGCTGCCAGTGCTGTTAGCCCCTGAGCCATCTTTCCTGTCCCCAGAAAACTTGAATTTCATGAATGGCACTGCTGTGAGGGAATGTTTCTGACACTCATGATATAGTCCAGAGTAAATTGTCATCTTGAACGTTTTTTTTGTTTTTTTTTTTAATTTTTTAATTTTTTTTTTTTGGTTTTTTTGAGACAGGGTTTCTCTGTGTAGTCCTGGCTGTCCTGGAACTCACTCTGTAGACCAGGCTGGCCTTGAACTCAGAAATCTGCCTGCCTCTGCCTCCCAGAGTGCTGGGATTACAGGCGTGCGCCACCACTGCCTGGCTGGTTTTATTATATTCTGATATCATAGTATAGTTCATGTTTTAGAATACTGAATTATTATTTAAAATTAAGCTCATTTGGATAACTATACTCAGAATTGTAGATGAATACAGTTTCATACAATCCTGGAGTTTTAGGGTATTAATTACATTTAACCTTGAACATTTCAGGGCTTAGCAAATACTTCCTCTTTATTGCAGGTGCTTCTTTGTTACTGAATACGTTTTTTTCCCTCCTCAGTTCAAAGCAGTATTCAGCGGTTTCAAGAGAAGTTTTTTATTTTTGCTTTGACACCTCAGCAAGTTAGAGAAATATGCATTTCAAGGTAAGAGGAATGTTTCAAATACATTTTTCCTTGACGGGTGTGTGTTTGCCTTATAGAGTTATAACAAAATATAATAGACTAGGTGACTTAAACAGAAAGTTATTTTCAAAATTCTAGATAGTTCTGTGTAAGATCTAAGTTTGTGTGTCAGTCCATATGCAGAGGCCTGAGGAAGCTGTTTGAACACCCTTCATCTTACCCCTTTGACACAGAATCTTCACTGATTCTGTACCTAGACTGTAGCCAGCAAGCTCCTCCGTTCTTCCTGTTGCTTTCTGCCCTCAACCCTTCACTCCCGTGCTGGAGTCATGATTGCCTGGCATTTTGTGTTGTGAGTCAACCCTCTTGTTCTCTGTGCCATCTCTCTAGGCCTAAATAATTACTTTAAATAAAAATGTTTAATAGTGTCCTGGAAATAGATGATAGTGCTGGTTGTTACCCACAAAGAATGTACTTACTGCTTTAGATGGTTGATTGTAATAATTTCATATATATTTATCCCAAGTATAAAATTTTACTAAGTAATGCTGTTTTCCATTGCTTTGAAAAGAAATGGAACATGCTCATATATATGTATATTACAAACACTATCTTTTCAGAACTTGGAAATCTATTGGTAAAAACAATCTTTTTTCTAATAAATGTAAATAAAAGTTTGCTGAAACATATTAATTACCAACATTTAACCCCTCTGTGTGTGGCTCTCCTTTTTTGTACTGAAGAATTTCAAAGCTTGTCACTTGCTTTATGTAATATACAATTGTACTTGAGTGTGCAGCTCTAATGGATTTTACAGGATTATTCATAAAGTTGTGTTTTGTGTGTATTTGTGCAAATGTGTGAGTAGGTTGCTGTATGTAGAAGCCAGTAGTTGGCATCAGGTCCTTAATTTGTCCACATTCTGTATTGAGGTAGGGTCTGTCAGTTGAAACTTTTGAGTTCTCTGACTAGTTGAACTAGTCAGTTTGCTTTCCGCAATCCCGTTTGCTGGGATTGTAGGTGAGTTGCTACTCCTGGTATTTAATTATAAGAGTGCTGAGGATTTGAATTGTGATCCTCATGAATTTTTTATAAATTGAGCCATCTCTCCAGCTCCCATTCAGAAGTTAATTCTATAATAAAGTATCTGGCCCATATTCAAACTTGCTACATACTACTATGGTGAATTAGTTTTTGTTGTTACTGTATTTCTTTTACTCGCTCGCTCGCTCGCTCGCTCGCTCGCTCACTCACTCACTCACTCACTCATTCAAGACAGGGTTTCCTTTATGTATGTAGCCTTGGCTGGCCTGGAGACTAGGCTGATCTCAAACTAGAGATCTACCTCTGCCTCCAGAGCACTGGGATTAAACGTGTGTGCCAGCACCATCGAGTGTGTTTCTGGATGTGTGTCTGTGTGTACATGTATATACATATCCAAGGAGGCTGGCTGGAAGAGGGTGTCAGAAGCCATGGAGCTGGAGTTAAAGGAACTTACAAGCAGTCTTAACACAGGTGTTGGAAACTAAACTTGGGGCTTTGCAAGAGTAGTATGTGCTCTTGACTGCTTGTCTCTCCAGCCCTTGTTGTGCTTTTTAAAACCTCATTTTAAGGCAATTTCGATTTATAGAAAAATTGTAAAAAGTAATGCATATGCCCTTTACTTAGCTTTCTTTAATATTAGCAAGTGTTATAAGCACTGTATAATTATCAAAACCAAGAAATTAACGTTGGTATAATGGACTTTATTTCTGGATCAAGAAATCTTGATCCAGATTAAGTTAGTTTCTTTCACTTAGTTTCTTTCACTTAGTTTTCTTCATTTCTTCATGAAATTCATCATTCTAAACACTTTGTTTTAGAGTAGCTGTCAGAGATCAACTTGTAGGAGTTGGCTGTGTCCTTCTACCATGTAGGACCCTGGGATCATTTTCAGATTGTTAAGCTTGTCAGCACATATACAACTGTTTTGCTGGCCCTTGATGTTTTACCTTAATTAGATTATGTGTGTCTGGCCAAAATATCTTGTTATGTGTTCTTTTCAGAGAATATCATGCACTGCATAATATTTTTGTTCTTATTCTTGGTCATACTGACTTATCATTTCGGTCATATCTGTCTGTTACAATGTCCTTGATCTTTCCCTATTATTATTAGTGAATATCTTGGGGGAAATACTACAAGGCTTGGCGCCATGTATGGGGGAAATACTACATGGGGGAAATACTACAAGGCAAGGCCACCACCGCCATGTATCTTTGAAGCTTCAGAACCCAAACAGAATTGTTTGATTTGGATAAGTGGAATGTTTGAATGACTTAATCAAAGCATTGCTTAGAAAGGGTCAGGAGTATATGGGATTTTGGAATATTTTGAAGAAATGGTTGGCTGGGCAGTGGTGGTGCACACCTTTATTACCCGCACTTAGGAGGCAGAGGAAGGTGGATTTCTGAGTTCGAGGTCAGCCTGGTCTACAGAGTGAGTTCCAGGACAGCCAGGGCTACACAGAGAAACCCTGTCTTGGGGGTAGGGCAGGGGGAAGGTGCAGAGAAAGAAATGGTTGAGAAGAATGTAGGTTCCCCAGAACACCCAGGCATTTGAATTATCTGTTTAATCATCACAATAACTTAATGAAGTCGATGTTTTATTCTGTCTTTAACACATAAAGGAACTGAATACAGAAAGGTTGAGTAATTGCACAAGGTCTTAGAATTTGGGATCCAAGAGTCCCTATGCCTTCCATGGAACTACAGCATGTGAAGCAGTGAGCAAGGTGAAGGCTAAACTTGCTTCTTCGGGTTTCTCATGTTAGGACTACCGTGTAATATAATCTCTGATATACTCCAACACTTAGAGTAATGGTTAAGAGTCATCTTGCATTTTTATCTGATGGGATTTCAGACATACACTGCCATGTGTGCTGGCTAGGTTGGTGTGGTTTCTTGTTTGTTTTTTGTTTGTTTTTGTTTAGTCATTTTGACACAAGGTAGAGTCAGCGGAGGGGAGGGAACCACAGTAAAGAAAATGCCTTTATAAGATCAGGCTGTAGGCAAATGTGTAGAGCATTTTCTTAGTGACACTGGTCCCTGGTCTCTGCATCCACTCCCGCCTCCAGGTTCCTGCCCAGTTTCAGTTTCTGCCTTGACTTCCCTCAGTGGACTATGCTTCAGGATATGTAAATCAAATAAATGATTTACCCCCTAAGTTGCTTTTGGTGGTGGTGTTTGATCATAGCAACAGTTGCCCAAAGACATGCAAGGAAGATGCTTCTTGAATTGTAATGTGCATCCATTTGACCTGAAGTTCTGGGCTTTGTTTTGTTCTGTTCTTTTTGTTCATAGCATCCATGTGTATTTTGGATCCTCTGGAGTTGGCTCTTCAGGTGGGTGCTGGGAATTGAGCTCTTGTCCTCCAGAAGAGCAGTGCACGCTGTAAACCACTCAGCTGTCTCTCCACTCTCTCCAGCTGCTGGAGATCTTGTTAAAATGCAAATTCTAATTGTATACATCTGGGACCAAGCGACATTCTGCATGTTTAATCATTTCCTAAAAAATAACGTTCTTCTTAAGTGGAGACTCCATTTTGAGACTTAAAAGAAAACTAGAGGTTCTGTGTCTGTAGTTGAATATAGATGGTAATGTTGAAATTGTAGGTATTAGTTCTATGTTACAATCACCTGTGCAGCTCTAAAAACTATGACATTATACTCAAACCAATAAGAATTACATGATGAGTAAACTTTATATTAGACAAAAATGTCTCTAAGTGATTAGAATGTTCAGTCAAGGTGAAGAACAACTAAGCATGGGAATTAATTCATTACACTCCTTAGGAACCTAGAATGCTCCTCTTCGTGTTAACTAAATTTGTTTTATATAAAAGCAAATATTGTATCACTGAAGTTCCTATGAACTGAAAAATTTACCTCAAAACTGACATGAAGAATGACTAAAAGGTAAAGGATCTTACCATTCAAAATTAGTTATCAGAAACTCCACTTTAGTGAGTGGAGGTTAATTTCTTTTTTTTTTTTTTTAATCTTTGCTTTAGTTTTGTTTGGTTAGTGTCATTTAACATTTAAAAACATTGTGTTTGTATGTGTCTACACGATCACCTGTGACCTCACCAATGGCATGCTTAAGTGGTGAACCGAGTACCTTCCTTTTTAGTCTCTACCTTGTTCATTGAGACAGGATCTGGGAGCCTGGAAGTTGTTATTCTAGTTACTCTGTCCAGGCAGCAAAACCCAGGAATTACTGTATCTCCATAAATCCTGCCCCCTGTTGGGAACAAGGGGTGTGGGTGCGAGGGGGTGGTTGCTCGATGTTAACAGGACCTAGCTTTTACAAGGGTGCTTCGGATTGGAACCATTACCCGTTGAGTCATGTCCTCAGCTCCTGCTCTGTGAAATTTTATTGTACTTTCTTATTTTTTTTTCCCACCATTGCCAACAGGGATTTTTTGCCAGGTGGCAGGAGAGACTATACAGTCCAAGTCCAGCTGCGGTGAGTTTGATATTTTCCTACTTGCTGTGTACATTTGAGTTTTAAAACATGGAAGCATGTTTTGGTATCCTAACTTTTTTTTTTTTTTTAAATACAGACTTTGCTTGGCAGAGACCAGTTGCCCTCAAGAAGATAACTATCCCAATAGTTTGTGTATAAAAGTAAATGGGAAACTCTTTCCTTTGCCTGTAAGTTGCTATGTATTTACCAGATTTTTGTGTACGTATAGTATAAATACCGACTAGGGGTAGAAACAGTAACAACTTAGTATTGATGAATTATTTTAGTCAGAGGTTCATATAAACTTCTTTCAGAAATCTATGGCTGATTGGGGAAGACAGAAAGGATGAACCTGAAACATTGTAGAATTGGAAGTTTTGATCGACTATTGGATTATTTCTAACAGCTGAGCTTGAGTGCTTGAATGCACAAAACATGCCATGGTCATTTTCTGGATTAGCTTGGATTGGCCTGTAGATTTTATCAAGGAAAACAGAAAGAGCAACAGAATCCAGTATTCTAACTTTGCCCTTGATGATTCACATACTTGGGGGCCCAGGAGCAAATATTTGGTTGGCAGCAGTTTGTCTAACAGTGAAGCAACTCTTAAACGAGATAACTAGGATCCTCAAATTGTTAGGTTTTAAAATAGCACTTGAGTTGTTGAACTGTACTATATATTAGTTCTCACTGAGGTCTGGAATACTTCACTAAATTAGTATGGTTGAGTAGAATCCAACAGTACTTCAATTTAGAAGTGGAAAAGAAGCCTATTTATTAAGTAGTACAAAACAAGAGATTGTATATTTGTTGTAATTGAAGTGTTCCATGATTCCTGGTATTTCAAGTTGCCATTTCAGCAAAAGCTGCTATTAGAGAGGGAATCTGCTTGATATTCCTGCTAGACTTGAGACTTGACTGTGAATGATTTTGTGAGCAGTACATTTGAACAGCTGAACATGTCACACAGTGCAACCCAGTGATCTAGGGTCTCCAAGAACCAAGTGCTTATAAGTGTTCATGGCTCAGGTTACCCTGTAGCCTAGGAAACTGACCTTCCTTTGTATATCATTTGTCTTATTCATGGACTATGGGACTTAGAAACCTGAAAAATGACTTGTCCCATGAATTTTAAAAAAATGTGTGGTGTATACATAGGAGTGCCATGGTGAACATGTGGAAGACAGATGACAATTCTGAGGACTCAGAATAACACTCCATCTTTATATGTGTTCTAGGGATTGAATGTCTCATAACTAATCTTGAATGGCAAGCTCCTTTACCTTAATGAATTCCTTTATTGGCCTGCTCAATGAGTGTAAGCATTGCTGTTTTACTGTGACTGCCTCTTCTAGATGAAGATGCTTGAGAAGTCTGAAATAGTCTTTTGAAAACAGGGCGATGAGAGGGCCTGGGTCCATGTGGTCAGGGAGGATTGCTTCTGTTACATGATGTGTACATGGTCAAACGCCATGGGATTTGGGCTAAGTGGAACGCACCTGGAATACCAGGTTGTGAAAGACTGAGGCAGAAGGATCTAAGGTTCAAGGTCAGTCTGGACCACATTGTGAGACTCTCTCATAAAACAGGTAAGACATTGTACCCCTTAGATGTCTGAGTTTCAGCAATGAGAGCCAAAAGCTCTGTCTTTTCTTGAGTGTATTGCACAGAAATCTGAACCAGGGGAGGACGAGGACGTTTTTCTACTTGGAATTGAAGGTGCTAGGGTGGGTGGGTAGTTTGTGTGGAAAAAGAAGCCTAGCAAAACCACAAAGCTCATGGCGATTCTATGCATACTTGTGTGATTTCTTTTCCTACATTTTTTTTCCTGCCTGATGTGTGCTAAGATTCATTTGACTTGCATTTCTCTTTACCACTTTCTGCCCTTGAAGAAAGATATAATAGTGGAGGCTCGTTGTATGTTTACATACTTTCAACCTTTCCAATGTAATATGATTTGGCTATTGATAGAGTTTGCTTGCAGTGTACCAGATTCATCCTAAACATTCATCTAAACATTCATCCTGACATTGTTACAGTAAGTATGATGGCTGTAGAGCGTATCTGTGAGTTCCACAAAACTCTACTCCTTCAGTACCTTGCTTTGACTTAGTACTTAAATGGATACAGTCTGTTACTTCACTGTGACAGGTTTCAGTTTGTACTCATCCAGATATTTTGAGACAAAGATGATGAGACATTGCTGTGTGACATTGCTTAGACAATCAATGTTTGTTTCTGCCCTGAAGCACCAAGAACCCTAAAGTACTTAGTTAGCATTTGGCTGTTTGTGAAGATATGAGTTCTGTATAAAGCATTCTTTGTCTTAGGAGTCCAGCATTTCCCTCTTGAGATAGGGTTGATTATGATGAATGTGAGTGCTGGGAGAAAGGCAAAGACATATTTCAAAGATAGAAAGCAAGAAGGGGCTTGCCACTTGCATCAATTCCTCAAAGTGGCTTTTTACTTCAAGCTTATGAAAAACCTTTTTCTTGTTATTTTTGAGACCTGACTACCCTGACACTTGCTATGTGGCCCTTTTGTCTTAGTTGCAATCCACTTGCCTATCTCCTGAGCCACATAGATGTGTGCCACCATACCTGGGAAATCTTATGAAACAGATGGCATAAGCTCATATGCTGCTAATGAAAAACTTCTCAAAGTACCTGTTGGTTCTCAATTACTAGTCACTGGGTTAATGAAATTTGTTGTCTTCATTTGCACTTAGCAGAATTTTGAGATTCATGACAATCATAGAAGTATGTTATAACCTCAAGAAAGATGTAGTGGATCTTTAGAGGTTGAATTGAGCTCTGTAGCTAATGGGACTTTATTCTAATTGGAAAAAAAGAAAAAAGAAAAAGTACTAAGAGGCCCTAGCATAAGTCCTTTCATGTGTGACTCTGTTAAAAAAAAAATCCACTCATTATATACCCATTACAGATGGCTACTATATTGGATGTACAAAGTAAATGGGATAGGAAACAGTATTAATGCTTTGACAGTAGTGTGTCCTTGAACTCCCATATATCAATCAAGTAAGGGATGAAAGCCAGCTTTATTTTACCCTGTTTTTAAAAATATGTGTCAAGTGTGCATGTATGTAGTATTTTGTGCTCACATTTTGGCATGTGTATTATGTGTATGCACTTAGAGGCCTGAAGTCAATGCCACGTGTTTCTGCTAGTCTAGCTATCCAGTTTGCTCTGGGAATCTTTTCTCTGCTTCTTGAGTGTTAGAATTATAGGAGGCTGCCTTGCCAGCCTGGCTTTTTCCTTTTTCTGGGTCCAGAACTCTGGTGGTCTTCATACTTTGACAGCAAGTGCTTTATCCACTGAGCTGACTACATGTTTTAATATTTAAATTTGTGTGTGTGTGTGTGTGTGTGTGTGTGTGTGTTGGGGAAGGGTATGGTTGCACATGTGCATGCCAAAGATTGATGTTGGGTTATCTTCCTCTGTTTCCTATCTTCCTTTTTTTTTTTTTAAGACAGTCTTTTGCTGAATCCGGTACTCACCAAAGATCTTTGATTCTTTTCCTGTTGCTATTATAAAAATCCTGTTGCTGTGATAAAAGCAACTTAAGGGAGAGATTTTCCCCTTCATGGGAAATCCTATTATGGGAAGTGCAGTGTGAAGAAGTCCTTGGATTGTTCAATCTATGAAAATGGGGCATGTAGTCTTATTTGCTTCTAGATGTGGTACCATAGAAAGGATACAGCATTCCCTATGAAATGTTTTTCTAAATATTCAAACCCAGGGGCTAGAGAGATGACTTCGTGCGTAAGGGCATTTGATGCTCTTGCAGAAGTTTTCATTATTCACTCACAATGGCTGGTAACAACAGGTCGAGATTCCAACACCCTCTTCTTGCTTCTGCTTGTATGCCCGTGCATACATACATATACACACATACACATTTTAAAAGAAAACAGATTTAGGGAATAAAAGCTGAGCCTGCTGGACAGTAGAAGAGAGTGAGGCATGCTGGTGATTGAACCCATAGCCTGGCTCATGCCCCGCAAATGTCTTTAATACTTTAGTGCATCTATTGCTTTCTCTGTTTTGTTTTGTTTGTTTGTTTTTTGTTTTTTGTTTTTGTTTTTTTTCCGAGACAGGGTTTCTCTGTGTAGCCCTGGCTGTCCTGGAACTCACTCTGTAGACCAGGCTGGCCTCAAACTTAGAAATCTGCCTGTCTCTGCCTCCCAAGTGCTGGGGTTAAAGGTGTGCGCCACCACCGCCCGTCCGCTTTCGCTGTTCATGTCTCTTCCACACTGTCAAAATGCTTTGTGACTCAAATTCCAACTGCAGTTGATATTCAGCTAGGGTTACCCTACCAATATATAAAGCCAAAGCAGAATTACATTTAGACAAAATAGACAAAACCAAAAGTTTGTATTTATAATTGCTTAAATGCTGGCACTAATATTCCTGTGTACATTGCTCGGAAAGTGTTGCCACTCTCCTATAGCTTGAGAACAGGAATCTTAACTGAATTGGAAGCTGTTTTGCTTGGGCCGACTGGATGGCCATCCAGCTCTCAGGATCCACCTGTCTCTCTGCCTTCTGGTACTGGAGCTACAGGCATCTGTACCCTAGCTTTTTATGTGGATGCTAGGGACTTGAGTTCAGGTCCGTATGTCCTCACTGAGCCATCTCCCCAACTCCTAAAGTAAGAGAATCTATTTTTGAGTTTCCCTTTTCCTCTGTGCCTCAAATGGACCAGTTTAAATGGGCATGCATCTCTTAAACTTATAAACACATGCCACTCCTGTACATGTTATAGTGCAAATTCTTTATGCCCAAGGTTTTTGATATTTGGAATTTTGTTGATAATCTTAGATAACAAATTATCATTGGGGTACATCTTTCCATTAAGAGAATGATGGAAAGGATGTTCTCCAGTGCTAGTTGACTTGGGTGCATTCTGTAGCCTCGTTTATGTATCAGTGCTGAATTTTATCATTCATAAGGTATATAGTTCAACATTGCTGAAATCTATAAGGGTCTTAATATTTGGTGATGCCAGGTATTAGCTCTGATGTTTGGCCATTGCCTGTATGGGTATAGTTTTGATACTGTTGGCCTGACTGGGTAGCTGTGTACCCTCAGCTTTTGAGCCAACAAATAATTTCAAAACAAGGAAGCATGGGTCTTGGCTGTTTGAAAACCTTTCACCTATAATTATTGGAATATCCCAGACTGAATTAGCATTAACACAAGCAATTAAGGTTGTCTTTGACCTCAAGGAAATCTGAGGTGTGTTAGTGGAATGAGGTATAGTTTTAAAATGTGTTGTGAAGCTTCCATATTGAAGGATAAAAAAGTAAGTGCTAATGATGTAATGAAAAGTTCTTCAGAAGATTTTTCTGTTAAAAAAGAATGTGCTAGGCTGACTGTGGTGGTGCACACATTTAAATCCTAACATGTGGCAGAGATCTCTGAATTTGAAGCCAGCCTGGTTTACATAATGAGTTCCAGGACCCAGGCCTATTAATAGAGAGACCAGGGGTTGGGGGACAAGAATATGATAGTCAATTCATTGTGCTTATGTTTGTTTAATATGTAAATGTAATGAGTAATAATACAATAGTGAAAGTTCTAAATTGCACATCAGTTGCTATACATAATGAAACATACTGTGTATTTAATATGTAGGCATTATTGCAGCTAAGAAAGTTTTATTTTCTAAGAGGTGTACTATTTTGCTTTTGAAGATCATAGCCTTTGGTAATTGAGAATTGTATATAGTATAAATAAAAAGTGACTGTTTCCTATTTAAAGTCAAGCAAATTTAATATCTACTGAAATAGTGTCTTTTAAAAAAACCTATTAACCTGAAGTTTTTGGTTTTTGGTTTTGTTTAATTTTGTTTTGAAACAGAGGTTTACTATGTAGTCCTGGCCAACCTGAATCTTGGAGCTGTTTTGTCTGCTTATTAAAAGCTTATAGCTTTGTTTGGTTCCATTTTTAATATTTTGTTTCATTTTTATTTGGGTATGTGTACATGCATGCATTTGTCTGTGGGTGCCAGCTGAGTCCAGAAAAGGCAGCCTAATGCTTAAAAAAAAATAGGAGAGGGCACAGCATTTCAGAAGGTCAGGGTGTTTATTTACTTTTTTTTTTTTTAAAGATTTATTTATTGTTATATAAGTACACTGTAGCTGTCCTCAGACACACCAGAAGAGGGTGTCAGCTCTCATCATGGATGGTTGTGAGCCACCATGTGGTTGCTGGGATTTGAACTCAGGACCTTCCAAAGAGTAGTCAGTGCTCCTAACTGCTGAACCATCTCTCCAGCCCAGCCTAATGCTTTAAAGCTGATGTTTCAGGTGGTTGTGAGCTGCCTGGTCTTGTTTAGTGGGATTCAACTTTAATTTTCAGGAAGAGAGCAGCAAGTACACTTAGCTGCTGGGCCATCTTTCCCGTTCCTTAGTCTGGTTTTAGTGATCATAGTTTCTCTTTCCGATGAGGGAATAGAAAACATTTTTAACTCCTCACAAGAGTTTAATGCGCTCTTTAAAGTTCATTAATGAATCCCTCTTTAACTCGCATAGATTGCTCACTACTCCTTCCCACTCATTCATGTGTATGTGTTTTGAATGTGGCCTCCTTAGGATGAACTTTTACTGAGCCGTCAGTTTATCTTTAGAGATTGGTTTTCTGTAAAGATTCATGCTAAGATGTCAACACTAATTTAAATGGTGGAAAAAATTTATATTTTTATGGTGTATTTGTATCTTAGATAAAATGGAAATAACAAAAATTAGGCTAGAATACTGTTTACATCTTGGAGAAAAATTTAAATCTTATAGAGCCTTAAACTGATCTTTATGATTATAGGGCTATGCACCACCGCCTAAAAATGGGATTGAACAGAAGCGCCCTGGACGCCCTTTGAATATTACATCTTTAGTTAGGTTGTCTTCAGCTGTGCCAAATCAGATTTCTATTTCTTGGGCATCAGAAATTGGAAAGGTAAGGTTTTTTTTCCTGAGTAGTGTGAAAATGTCTTCATTGGAAGTTGATTTCTTAGGCTGATAGCTTTGTGCAGTGAAGCTGTGAGAAAACACCTGACAGAAGCAACTTTAATGAAGAACAGCTTATTTAATTCCTAGTTCAAGGCAATATATAGTCTGCTGTGGAGAAAGCATGCTGGTAAGCAGCTGCCTGCTCTGTATCTCAGCAACACAGTGCAGCCACCCAGTAGCCAAATCTTCAGCCACATGGGCCTGTGAGGGATATTTAACATGGAAACTGCAGAACTCTATGTCCTTCAGTTTTCTAACTATATATACCCTCTAAAAAGCAGTTGTTTTCTATGTGGTGATGGTAATGGTAGATTAATCTTTCATGAATTTTGTTTTTATTTTACAGTGAAAAAAATGTGTGTTAACATTTCTTCAAATAGTGGTCTAACTTTAACTTTAGTGTTTAAGTAGTATTTTTATAAGCTGAAAATCTCAAGTATTTATGAACAGGATCAAAAATACTTTATTGGCATTTGTGTACTCATGGTGTAATTAAAAATAATCTATTAATAACCTGTTCTTAGCCAGGTGTGGTGGTTCACGCCCTTGGTCCCACCACTCAGGGGGCAGAGGCAGGTAGGTGTCTAGCATGATTTAGGAAGCAAATTCCAGACCCACCAAAGCCTGTCTCAAAAAACAAGACAAACAAAAGTCTGTTTTTGCCTTTAAATAAACAACTTATTGTTCAGATAAGATCAGGGCATCTCATAAGATACTTAGTCAGAATTGCTTCCTTAAATCTTCAGGTTGATTTACATGACTTTCTACTGATGCTCGTCTTCAAGATGAGCTATATAACTGACTAAAGCAGAACGTTTATATTGAATTCATTTTTATACAGTAAATAATGGAAATATTTCTGAATATCAACTGTCATAGTTCTCTTTCATAGAAGTAAAACATAATCCTGTTTGAAATTGAGGTATACGTTTATAGTAGGATTTTTTCAAAATTTGTTTTATTTTAACCACAAGGATAATTATAGATCTGGAAATAACTTACATTTTTAAATAAATTGGTTACGGTCATTGCAGGCATCTTAGTTGTGTTGTATAATAGAAATACTTTTTGTAATAAGGTGATTAACAAACCTAAAACTTAGGCAGTGTTGTTGGATACTTAAAGAATGTAAAAAAAGTATTTATAGAAGCATTTGGTTTGTCAATTATTAAACATAATCTTTGCTGTGAAATTGAGTGAATATATGCAGTGAAAAGGCAAAGTAGAATATTTCTGTACCCGTGCCTCTGCAAATAGTCAATAGGGCCTTTTGTAATACCTAAGTGTGGAATTGTATATAGACACTTTCTGGCCTTGGCTTTTATTTTTGTAATTTGTTTCTTGTGTTTTAGTTGTCCTTCCACCCAGGAAGTGGAATTAATTTATTGGACTTATTTTAGGGGGAGAAAAAGCTGGTATAGGCTTTATTGGTGTGATTTACTCTAGGCAATGTAACAGGTAGTCTCATCAGAAAGAATTAGAACTTTGGCACTCTAAATTTGAAGTGTTAATCTTAGAGCAGTGTCATTTGAACCTGATTTGTGCAGTGTGAACCATTTTTCACATGAAACCATGAAGGCAAGCATTGTTATATAAGTAACTAAAACCAGGAGATGTTCTCATGGTGACCCCCAAGCTACTCATTTGGCTAAATTAGAAAACATAATCATAAAAGCACTTGTCCACACTATTTACCATACAAATGGGTGTTTTAAAATAACAGGTGATTGAAAATGATTTCACAAGAAAACCATTTTTTCCTCAAATGCTTAGTTGATGTCTCTGTCCAGTTGTTATTTGAGTGTCACTTTTAGTGCCTTGAGTTTCTTCCCTCTATATTCTGTAAGTAAAAAAACAAAACAAAACACTGTGTGGTCTTTAAAGCGGCTTTTCTTTCTTTGTAGAATTACTCCATGTCCGTGTATCTTGTACGACAGCTTACATCAGCCATGTTATTACAGAGATTAAAAATGAAAGGCATTAGAAATCCTGATCATTCCAGAGCACTAAGTAAGTATGTTTATAAGACTAAACGTGTGACACGCTTTGGTGAGGGAGATCCTTGTATACATAGGTGGAGGGAAGTCCTTGTATACAATATACACGATACAAGATACAAGATACAATCATTTTAATCCCTCACAGACACATTTCTAAATGTGTACAGCTTTTATATTATACATGTACATAATACATATATATACATGTAATATATAATTTATAATTGAAAGCATTTTATATTATATATTATAACAATATATTAATAATAACATTTTATTGATATGTGTATTACTGTTATAAGTAATAATTATATACATATAAATAAATAGCTTGGGTATATAACTTATATTTGTTACCTAGTGAAAGAAATTTGAGACACTTTGCCACATTGTTTTCAGTTGTCAGAGGAAATAAAAAATGTATCTTTTCTATTTACAAATTTTAATACTGTTGGAAACAATCAGATCAGCCCAATAAAAATGTAATGAGAGTATGAATGAAAGCACTAAAGCTCTCAGTCCCTTGCTCCATTCCATATTCCTCTCTCAGCTGTTGTGTTAAATTCTAAAACAATTGCTTGCCTTTCATTGTTTTTTTCCAGTGGCCTTATATTAAAAAGAAATCTTAAAAATTCAATTAACCATGTGATTATAGAATTTGTTTAATAATGGGAATGAGGTTTACTACATTGATATTTAACATTTCGTGTTTTTTCACCTATTCAAAGGAGGGTAGGAACTTTTAAAATGTTTTCTGTAATTCTGCTCTAATATTACTATTAACTTTAAAGTTTATCATTACCATTTTCTTTTTAAAGTTAAAGAAAAACTTACTGCAGACCCTGATAGTGAAATTGCTACAACTAGTCTTCGAGTGTCCTTGATGTGCCCTGTAAGTAAAGTGACAAAGCGTTTGGGAAGTGACTAAGTGGTAGAAGAGTATGGGCGGGGTGGATGGAAGAATGCTAAACTTTTGTCTTTTGCGGGTTGATATCTTCATGAGTAAGTGTTAAAGTTTTTTTGCATTCTTCTATTTGATTTTGGTTTTATTAAGACATGGCTTCCCTGTGTAACAGCTGTGGCTGTTCTAGAACTCACTTTGTAGACAAACTTGGCCTCGAGCTCACAGAGATCTGTCTGCATCTGCCTTCCAAGTGCGGGGGTTAAAGACCAGCACCTCTGCGCCTGGCTTGGTTTTTTTGTATTCTTTATGCAGTTCTGAACAAAGAACGTACAGAATTGAGTAGAAAGCCTTAGGCTCAGAAAACTGTTGTAATTGATGTTGTGAAATAAGGCAGTTTACAAATTAAGAGCTTTATCAGAGTGCATGTAATACTATAAATGGCAGTAACATTGCTGGAGTCTAAATGCTAATTGATAATTTTGGCCTAATGAGTTATAATATATGGACTGTCTTTGGAATGTACTTTTAGAGTACACAATTTTTATTTCATATATTCTTACATAGAGATATGGGTGAGAAATCATTCAGCACATCTGAAACCCTTCTGTGTAATGTGTGGTTGGCACTGAACTAACTGAGAGAAAGTAGTCAATCTAGTTAGAGAACACAACCTGTGAAAAAGTGGCAGACCATGCCTGTGATTAGGGTCGAGGCGTGTCAGGTATAGCGGATGGAAGTTTCTTTTCTTTCCTTTTTTTTTTTTTAAGGGATTTATTATTTTAAATAATTCATTCTACGCATCTAGGAGAATGATTACATACAACAGAAACTCAAAAATATTTTTTAAATAAGTGAATTGGCCTATTTAAAGAGTCAATTTATGTTAGTTTTAGCTAGGCAATAAAACATAACCATTAATCTATATTAAGTAATATGAGCAGAAATAAAAGATTTTTCCCTAACATTCATACAGTGTACTCCAATCACACTCACTTCTTATTTCTTCCAGATCTACCCTTCCACCCTTGAGTCCCCCACCAAAGCTACCAAGTCCAATTTGCACTGCACATAGACTCTTTGGAGCAGTGTCAAACTCCCAGGTAGTGAGTTCCTTAAAGAAAACTGAGTCCTCCCCAACCCTCACCAGAAGCAAAGCAAAACATTTTAATTCAATTAATTTAATTTTATGTAAAGAAAGTATATCAAGAAAAGCAGAATTGAATTCACTTATTATTTAAGTGATTCATAGATTCTAATTTTAAAATCCCAGGTGCAGTATGTTTGCAAGAGACACATCTGTAAGAAAAACACAGGGTCACACAGGAAAAATATGGTGAATGATGACCAGCTATAGTATAACAAAAACAACAGCAATATTACAAGATAGAATTGAATTTAAGCATGGCACGGAAAGGCCAAAGTCTCTTCATTCCAAAGGAGAGATTAGGAATTGAAGGATTGATTTCTTAGTTCTAGACTGCATGACTCAAGTCTGTATTGACTTGTTTATTTCAGGAATCCATGACATGTGGAAAGCCTCACATCTCACCCTCCTCTAAAAGTTTGAATCACTTTTAGAGAAAAGAACAGATGAAATTAGGTTTAGGGAAGTAAACATGTTCCCTCTGTATTTTGTTCACCCTCACTTATGGTTTCTATGATGATTAGAGAGAGATTATGTCTTCTTTGAACATATGGTAAAACTTGTTCACAGAAACATCTGACCATGGTATCTACTTTGATGGTTAGTGACATCTATTCCTGTGTCTCTAATCCTGTTTCTATTTCAGGGACATAAACAGAAACATTGAGAAATAGCAGTACATTTCATCTAAATTCCCAAATAAACACGAAGTTATTTTTCATAATTTCATAAGTTAAATTTGTGTTATATAGCCAACCTAAGTTGTTAAGATACTTAAAACTTTATAATTGTATCATCTTGAGAACTGAAATGGTCATCTTTGCTCCTGCTGAAGACTCCTCCCTTAGATTCTGTTTTATCCTGTAGCTTTGCTGCTGTTTTTATTTACATTGTAGCTGGACACCATTCACCATATTTTTCCTGTGCGAAAGTTTCTTTAAATTAGTTTGTGGAAGAAAGTCTTTTATGAGAACTTTTATGAGAAAAGCTATGAATAATGCATTTCAGAGTAGCTTTGACATTTGATGATTGCTACCAATGTGAAATGTGCTTTGTTTTTTTTTAAATTGAGATAAATATCAGGTTGGGGGTGGTGGTTAATTCTTGAGTTTCCATAATGTGTAAATGTTTCAACAAACCCTGAGGGAGGCATCATCTTTATTTTGCAAATGAAGAAACTGATTGAGGTTGGATAATATAAATCAAAGGGTCACCAGTAGAACAGGAGTAAAGCTATTCTTCTCATAATTATGCTAATTTTGTTTCCAACAGTTGCTGCCAGATTGGACTAAAATATCAATACACCTGCTGCTGTTTAGCTATTTTATTTTATTGGAGTTTTTCGAGACAGGGTAGCCTTGGAGTTCCAGGTCTAGAAATCACTCTGTAGGCCAGGTCAGCCTTGAATTCATAGAGATCCTCCTGCCTCTGCCTCCCATGTACTGGGACTAAAAGAGTGTACCACCATTGCCTGGCCTTTATTTGGTTAACTTTATGCAGCTATTTTTTTCAAAGCATCATTAATTTATGTGTGTGTGTGTGTGTGTGTGTGTGTGTGTTTCTCTGCCTTTGGATGTAGACATTACTGAAGTGAAATCTCTCAAAAATATTGAAACCATCCATAAATAAAAAGATAAACAGTTTTCAATAGAGTAAATTTAGGCTGGAGCTTTTTATTTTGAGCATCTTGTTTGACTTGTTAAGACTCTAACAAGATCCTCCTGATCCTCCACCCTCCTATCCATCTCTTTACCTCCCTCCCATAATGAAGAATTATAATTGTCATAGAATGTTAAATAATTGAGTTCTAATGGTCTCTTCAAGGTCTAGCCCTGTTACTTTAAGACTCTAATGAGCACTCTCTTGTCCTATTTGAACTAATTTCCTGTTGTATTTTCTGTTCTGTAGTTAGGAAAAATGAGACTGACAATCCCATGCCGTGCAGTGACTTGTACACATCTGCAGTGCTTTGATGCTGCCCTTTATCTTCAGATGAATGAGAAGAAACCCACCTGGATTTGTCCCGTTTGTGACAAAAAGGCTGCCTATGAGAGTCTGATACTAGATGGGTAAGTGTAACTCTGGACAAGCAGTTAGAAAAAGAAATAGAATAAGTGGAGGAAACCCAACAGGCCACCTGCTGATGTGTAGTGGGGCACATTTTTAATTCTATCATTCAGGAAGCAAAGTCAAGTAGATCTGAGTTTAAGGCTAGTCAGGGATATATACAGTGAGACTCTACAAAGCAGTAAGTAGTTATGTGTACGTTGTAAATGCAGTCATATTACATAGGTACTAAGTTTAAAGCTGTAGTTGTGTTTGTTATTCTGGCTCTGGAGTTAAGTTCTAAATGTGATTTCTTACATTGTTTATATTAGCATTGGGAAGATTGTATGAACTGATTTTCTTAAGTTAGGTCTTTTTATTAAACTCTACGAATCAAATGTACTATCCTATGAAAGATAGTTTTCAGGTGAGGGAAGAGGGGCTTGATATGATAAAATACATTGATGAAAACTGTTGGTTGAGACTGATAGTATATGCTAATAGTTTTAATGAAACATAGTTTAATTGGAAAAAAATCCTATATAATGTTAATTAACATTTAAAAACCAGTCTCCATATTTCCACAGTGAATAACTAAACATGTTCATGCAGTGTGTAAAATCAAACATGCTCTTACGTGTTTTAATTGAATTGTATGTGTATATATGTGTGCCTAAGTATGTGTGTGTGCAGTGGTAGGCTGTGATTTCTATTCCTGTCCATTGTCCTGATCCTCCACCCTCCTATCCATCTCTTTGCCTCCCTCCCATAATGAAGAATTATAATTGTCATAGAATGTTAAATAATTGAGTTCTAATGGTCTCTTCAAGGTCTAGCCCTGTTACTTTATCTTCAGTGTATACTACTTTCTTATTTCATCTTTGACTTTTATGATATTTATGTACTTTACAGGCTTTTTATGGAAATTCTCAATGACTGTTCTGATGTGGATGAGATCAAATTCCAGGAAGATGGTTCTTGGTGTCCCATGAGACCTAAGAAAGAAGCTATGAAAGTAACCAGCCAGCCCTGTACAAAAGTAGAAAGTATGTATTGAACACTCAAAGCAGTGCAAATTATGAAGTATAAACAGTAGGACAATATTCAGAACTTAGTTTGCTAAATTGAGGCCATCCACCCTTCCTCGTTTTCTTTTTCCTTTCCTTTCCTTTCCTTTCCTTTTTCCTTTTTCCTTTTTCCTTTTTCCTTTTTCCTTTTTCCTTTTTCCTTTCCTTTCCTTTTTCCTTTCCTTTCCTTTTTTCTTTCTTTCTTTCTTTTTTTTTTTGTTTTTTTTGTTTTTTGTTTGTTTGGTTTTTTTTGTTTTTTTCAAGACAGGGTTTCTCTGTGTAGCCCTGGCTATCCTGGAACTCATTCTGTAGACCAGGCTGGCCTCGAACTCAGAAATCCATCTGCCTCTGCCGCCCAAGTGCTGAGATTAAAGGTGTGCGCCACCACCTCCTGGCTCCTTCCTCATTTTCTTAAGGAATGTGCTAATTTCTATACCATCCTTCAAGCTTTTAAATGGTGTTTCATGTACAAAACAAGTAAGTTAGGAGGCTTAGAGGATGGGTACAGATAGCATGAAGCATGGAGTTCAGCCCTGAGCTCCCTGTAAAGGCTGGGGCCATGGGCGGCCTGTGTGTAATCTTGGTGCTCTGGGGGCAGAGACAGGATTCCCTAAGGCACACTGTTCTCTACCTGTGGGTGCTGACTCCCTTTTCACAGTGGTTGGCTAAGACCATTGGAAAACACAGATATGTATATTACAAATATTAGTAAAATTACATTTATGAAGTAGCAACAAAAGCATTTTTATGTTTGGGGTCACCATAACATGAGGAATTGTATTAAAGTGTCCCAGCAGTAAGAAGGTTAAGAACCACTAAACTAGACTTAAGTAAAAAATCAGTTCGGTGAGACCTTTAAGTGGTGAGCAGTTGAGGAAGATGCTTGATATTAACCTGTTTTTTACATGCATGCCAACATCTGTGTAGACATATATGCATGCATGTATATTACATAAACACACTTGAAAAACAGAAAGAATAGTAATTGTTATGTATATCTTTATAGAACCCAGTGTGGTTGGAGAGAATGTATATATTATTTATTAATCAATCTGGAGACTGGCCATGAATTAGCTGTTACTGAACAAATTCTTTGTTTGTGGAGGGATTCTGTAGCTTTAGTTACCCAGCTTGTGTACTTGGTTTTAGCTCCTTGCACCCATCTGCACTCAAGGGAGATAAGTTGAAATCCATGTGCACATGCAACCTCTGAACTCATTTCATTTGATTTTCATCTGGCTCTGTTGAATTGAACAAGTACTCTATTACTTGTTCTCTTGTGATTGTCACAGAACTCTTAGGGGTCAAATTGCCACAGTTGCCCACATTAGTATAAAGTGTGGGCAGGTACAGTTTTATTGATTAATGTCTGATGCTTTTCCCCCAATGAAATAGCATTCAGTTTTGATAGATTGTAGAGAATAATGTTACATACTATGATAAATGTGGTTTCTTGTACAAACAGAATGGGCGATGACTGGATGCCATAGTCAATTAGTTTACCAGCGTGGGACTTTCATGAAATGTCTTGAGTATGACTCAGTGGTGCTGCATATAAAAATATGCAGCTGCTGAAACTGCATGCTCTTAGAACAGATGTCTCTGACTTAATACTGCCACATGTATATGACAATGCAGAGCTGGTCACATTCTATGCTCTTGTCCCTTGGCATAATACCAGTTCGCCTAACACTCATGTTCTGTCTGTATAATGATTGCTAACCTAGAAAGACACCATGAGCATAGCCCCAGGTTCTGTACTAACCCATGGGTCAGTCGTACTGGAGAGAACATGCTGTGAAGGAGACTTTTGACCTCTGTCAGGAATAGTCCTTGCAGTCCTCAGTTAATGTGAGCAGACAAGTTAGTCCCTACTAGAGAAAAATGGTTTCCTCAGCTGTGTATTGTCATATATAAGGTGTGTGTGTGTGTTTAAGACTTCTATAACTAGTTTTTGTCATATCTTTGATATATCTTTTCTTTTTCCTGTTTATCTATGTCCAGGTTCAAGTGTCTTTAGTAAACCTTGTTCAGTGACTGTAGCCAGTGAGGCAAGCAAGAAGAAGATAGATGTTATTGATCTAACAATAGAGAGCTCTTCTGATGAAGAGGAGGACCCTCCCGCCAAAAGGAAATGCATCTTTATGTCAGAAACACAAAGCAGTCCAACCAAAGGGTTTGTCAATTTATAGTTCACTACTATTTATTGCACTTAAAATGAGTTGTTCTTGGAATGGTTTTGAAATAATTGTGTGAGAAGTAACTATAGAAAGCAATTTTCATCTGCTTTGGTACAGTTGAAATATTTTCAAGAAAGCATAGTATTTACAGGCGATCAAACTTTGCTGAAAATATTCAACATGTCTGGGAAATGGGAGTTTAAGTGTTTTTACCTTTATTCTTGAACCTGTTCACAAGGGACTTGACATCTCAGTCCAGTGTAAGGAAGTTGAAGGAAGTTGGTATAAAGGAATGTATATAAAGGAGACTTCTGAGGACAGATCCATTTCTGGCACTTCTGTATACTTGCTAGGTGATTTTGGTTATAATCTTTTATTTTTGACCCTCTTTTTGTTATGTTATAATGGGGTAAAATAATGCCTGCCTCATAGGATCACTGCTAGGTTTCCATGATTATAGAAGAGCTTGGCCGCTGTGTCAGGAGAGCGATCTATCCTTAATGAAGATCCATTCTATTAATGAACTATTAAGGCACTTACTCATCCAAAGCCAGATACAGTAGCTAATACCTGTGATGTCTGTATTTCAGAGGCTGACATAAGTCAATCACCATGAGTCTAAGACCAGCCATAGGCTTCTGCCAAAAACAGAAACAACAAAACAAACTAAAATAAAGTACTTATATTTCAGGCGTGATTTATCTATCACAGTATGAGTATGGGGTTATATTTTCTGTTACCTATTTAATTAGAATAATTTTTTATTTTTAGTGCAAGAAAGTGAGAAAGTACTTTAGGTTTGTTCCCCCTACACACATGCTGATTATTACTATTTTGGGACAATTTGCTTAATACTTATTAAAATAAATGATAAACAAATGAAGATACAATTTTGAAGTGCTTAATGAAGAGAAGAATCAAGACAGTGGGTGCTTAAATATTCTAGATTTTTACTTTATCATTTTAAATATAATTAAATGTTTCAGAATTGCAACAGTTTCCAACTTTTTCTATTCATGATCAGTTTTTGTCTGAGAAAATTTTATGTGATTCCAGTAATATGAATTAAGTATACAAATTGAACATTTATTGGTAACAAATCATAAACATTCAGAAACAGTATTGTATTATACATACAACTTTACCATTTATTAAAAGTGGAAACAATTGTATTCTAATGATATAATTGTGCCTATTTGTACATAAAAAGAATTAAGTAGCTAAGGAGATGGCTCAGTGGTTAAAGTAATTTCCCTACAAGAGTGTGGGGCATTTGAATTTAGGTCCCCACCACCCATTTGAAAGTTTCACCAGCGCATCTGTGACCCCAGTGATGATTCTAGAAGAATAGGCAGATCCTGGAGGCAAGGTACCCATCTAGTCTAGCGAATCAGTGAGTTCCAGGTCCAGTGATGTCAGAGCATGTCTTAAAAAATAAGATTGAAAGGTGATTGAGAAACATGCCTTGATGACCAGTTCTGGCCTCCATTGACATACAGGAGAGCATACACACACACGTTAAATTTCGATAAATGTTTGATGTTGCTAGATAGAGAACATATTAGTACTAAAGTACCTATTCACATAAATGCATAGTACAAAATTATATGTTAAGGAACACCAGAAATTTTTGGAAACTTTCTCCTAATCTTACCCATTAAATGGATAAACATATCCATTTAATGATTATTAAAAAAAAAAAAGAAAGAAAGAAAAAATGCACCTCAGACGAGCAACTCTAAAAGAAATATTTGAAGTCAAACATTGTAATGAAGTACTATTCAAAGATGTTATAATTCGATACTTACATACTGAAGAATAGTGCTATAGAAATGAAGTTTTATTTTCCTTAGTTAAATACTATATTCCTATTTCATATGTACAGTAGAAACATAGTAGGTCACAATAGGGATGAATTTGAGCTAAGGTGTCTAAGGTGGCATCAGTTAGCATAGTGTAACTGCATGTATACTGCAAAATGTGCACATGTCTGTTAAGATCTGAGGTTTAAATGAAGTCACCTAATGCAGCATGGGTTAGTGTTGCCAGAAACACCTTGAATTTATTATGCATTCAATTACAAATTAAATTTCAGTTGTTATTCAGAGCCTTTTCCTGTTAATCCATTGGTGACATTACCCATAGTTCCAGAAACCATATTAGAATATGAGGTAAATTGAATTGTGAGTGTTAGAGGTCATTTTATGTGTGGCTGAGAATTACATAGTGATGCTGACTCGAATTGTCGTGCCCGGTGACATCCTACAAAAGTCTACTATGTGTGTCCTGCACTCTATTAACCAGTCTGTGAGGATAAGATAAAACTGGAGGAGTGACGCACACATTATGTTACAAAAGTTCAAAATGACTACAGCATGCAGAAGAAGAGTGAGAGTTTATTCTTGAGGATACATTCTAAGGAGATAGATACTAAAACTCTTTAAATAGATTGAAATGAAAAACATGCAATACTGCTAAATATAAGGTGGGAATCTTAATAATATCAAGAATACTTGAAGCCGGGCAGTGGTGGCACATGCCTTTAATCCCAGCAAACTGGGAGGCAGAGGCAGGCGGATTTCTGAGTTTGAGACCAGCCTGGTCTACAGAGTGAGTTCCAGGACAGCCAGGGCTACACAGAGAAACCCTGTCTCAAAAATTCAGGAAAAAAACAAACAAACAAACAAACAAAAACAAACAAACAAACAAAAGAAAAGAAAAAGAATACTTGAAAGTTTTTATTTTAAAGGTTTTTTTAGCTACTCACCTTCCATAAATTTGGAATAATCCTTAATACCTGAACCACATTTGTACAAAAAAAACCCAACATAAATGAACATATAGAGATACAGATGAGAATTCCAAGATCAATTTTATGAAGTTAGCAATTATTATTAAAGTGACATTCATTACAACTAAGGTAGAGTTCATTCTCCAAGTTCTTTAGTATTGGATAACTACATTGATAAAATGATTTTGTCATAAGGACAATTATCTAGTTTTCCTAATAGATGCATTGAAAAAGCGTTCAATAAATGTCTTCTGAGAAATTTTAATATCTTTTAAAGTCTGAATTAACTAAATGGTTAAAACAAGCTCGTATTCGATTGCTTCAGGGGAACATAGTTTCTAGCATTCATACCATACCATTTTTGTTCCATTTAGGGTATGTGACTGTACTTAGTATTTTAGCCAGTGCTGATCATTGAGAAATGCCCTTGACTACAGCCAATAGGAGTAAGCAGGAGAGTGAGTGGTAGAGCTTAGAATATGATGGATGCATGGGTCAGGACTGACACAATTACTCTGAGTCTTAAAATATTAACTGCCTGGGTTTTTCTTTGTATGACTTTTAACAAAGTTTGGACCAGTAGAAGAAAGATAAATGGAAAAACTTTCTGACCACTGATATTTGATGTTTTGTGTTAAAATCTCATTTTCTGAGAGCTGGAGAGAAATGGCTTAGTGGTTTGGAGCACCTTATTGCTGTTACAGAGGACCTGGGTTCTGTTCCCAGCACCCACATGTTGGCTCACAACTGTCTCTAACTCCACTTCCAGCTGTTGTGATGGCCTCTTCTGGCCCCTGTGGACACCAGGAACTCGTGTGGTATCTTTAACATGCGAGCATCACACTCATACACATGAAATAATCTCTTCAAAACATTTTCTTAAATCTTGTTCTGTTAAGTCAGAGTAGATGCCATATGTCATAAGGTCATGGTGTCAGTTTCTGCTGTGGTTGACACTTGTTCCTTGCTGGCTCTTCCCTTTTATTTAGTGTTTTCTTTCTCATTTATGTTCTTACTTATATTGCAATGTCTGGAAGTTTTAAGTTTTTAACTGCCGATTTAAGGGAGAGTAAGCAAATGAAAAATAGAGAATGTGAAATCAGAAAACGTACTGTAACTTAGACAAGAGTTACATGAGGCATTTAAGTTTTCAGAGGTATATTGTAGAAGCACTTCTCACAGAGAGAGGACTGTTGTCATTGTCACCATTGTGATAGGAATCTGAACCAGAGCTTTTGAATGCAGCTTTATAACTGCTTCCTGAAGAAACTCGTAAGTCCACAGAAGCCGTGGGAACTGTTACGCTATCTTTAGATTGTGCTCCTTCCCAGTCGTCGGAGCCAGCCTGGCTGGCTGCTCTGTGGTTGATGCTGCTCCAGAAGCAGGGAGCAGGCAGTAAAAGTAGCCAGCGCGTTTGTCTCTTAGGTGGGGTAGAGAAGAGTTGCTGACAGTCCCAGTCTCTTTCTGCTTGTATGACTAGAGCGGGAACCCAGAATGAACTGCCAAGTATATAAATGATAACTGTTAACTCATTTTCAAACTCCTAGATCAGGACCATGTATGATTTCTATATTATTTCTGGTAAAACATGATCTAATATGCTAATGCTTACTGTATAATAACATTCTGGCAATTTACTTTTATAATATAAACTTAATGAAATTTAAGAACAAGTACATTTGCTTAACATGTACATATACTTGTATGTATATATGAATCCTATGAAGAATTGAGTAATACATTTTAAAAGTTAAAAATAATCTTATTAAATTTTAATATCAGAATTTTATACCATCGCTTGAAGGCGATATACCCATTTTCATTTCTCTGTAGAATTTCTAATTCATGTCTGTAAATAGATATCCCGTTTTTGTTTGTTTGGTGGCTTTTGTTTTGCTTTTATATCTAGGGTCTCAGACAGTACACAGTTTTATTTCAAACTCGATATATTGCGAGCCAAGGATGACTTTTTACTCTGAAGGCTGCGGACCTATACCATCCTGCCTAGCTAGCAAGTTGGATTTGTAGTGATAGTTGCAAAGGTCACGCAATAGGACTTAATCAGTACTGAATTATTTTAACATTAACCATCTGTATCGAGATTTTAATGATTTGCTAATAGAGGTGCCCATTTTTTCGTTTTTTTGTATATGCTCAATTTTTTTGGCATGGGAGAAATGGAATAGGTATACATTAATTAGGTGTTACTATAGGGATATACTATAGGGAATAACTAGGGCATAGTTATATTCAAATAAAAATAAAACCAGTCTCAGTGTCAAACGTCTTAGATTCATGATCTAGGCTCTGAAGGCCTTCACTTCTCCAGCTCTGTCCTCTACAGCACACACAACTTGCTTCATACAATCAGACCTCTTCACTCCATATCAACTCTGTTCTTGACAGTTGTTGCATGGTACTAGTATCTCCAAAATGCTGGACTTTTCCATTGCAATTGGGCTGTGCCTTCAACAGCCTGGCTTCCTTTCAGTAACTCCAACCATGCCACATGGTGCCAAACCTCAGCTGCTCTCTGTGGCACCTGCTTACCTCCAGTACTACCTGGGTAAACTATGAAGTTCTCATGTTCTAGAAAAGCAAAGATTTCATTTTCTTGGTACAGAACTCTTGCCAGTCACTGCTGATTCTTCAGCCCCAGCTGAAAGGAGGATTTTTAATTCACCAAATTGAATGGCCCTGATAGAGTCTTTCGGTACTTTGAGACTTCCCTCTGAAACTTCACAAGCCCGGCCTCCATCATCTATATTGTTAATGTTCCTATCTTCTGAGCTCCTACACTGCAGTAGCCCACTGAAACTGAGTAGGCAATGGATTTTCTAGCCTAGAGTTCAGAGGTCTCCATAATTCTCCCAATGACACATGGCCTGGTCTGGTCTATCACAGCAATAACACAGTATGTGGTAACAAAACACCATGACTAAAGTAGCTTGGGAAGATGTTTCAGCTTGCAGTTCTCTAATACAGTCCATTGTGGAAAATCAGAACAGAAAACTCAAGGTAGGAACTGAAGCGGAATCCATGGAGGAGCACTGCTTACTGGCTTTGTGGTCCATGTAGTAACAGCTTTTGAGTAACAGCCTTGAGTAACAGCTTGCTTTCTTATAAAACCCAGGATCACTTGCCCAGGGATGGCATTACCCACAGTGGACAAAATGGCCCACTGGACAGTGTGATGGATGCTTGGGTGAGTTTCACCCAATCCCAGATCACCCTACTTTATGTCAGGTGGACAAAAACTAACCAGCACACCAGGTTTATGTATTTACATAAGCATATTGTATTTCCTAGACCTCCTACCTTGGTCAGTTCTTCTCTAATACGGTCTGAACCCCTGACCTTATTACTTACTTTTTGGCATTGCCTTAATTGGCAGTACAGTCATGTATATATCCTGAAGACAACTTTGTTTTCTACATTTCCAGTATCTCTTGTTTTTATAAGTTATGTGGAGTAGCAGCTAGCTATTTTTTTAGTGTCTTCATGTAATGCCACAAGCTAGTTTTAGAAGGACCTTTGAGCCTAACTGGATTCTGATTTCTTCAGAGTTTTGACATTAAGATTATAGGAATGTTTATTTGTTAAATTTAGACTGAAGAATTTCATGCAGGTATGATAGAGCGTGTTTCAGCCGTGGAAATGATGTCTAGATGTCCTGATTACCATCCTAGTTCTGCCTTGGCACCATGGTTCTTGGAGTTTCTAAGGAAAGTGTACTTTCCTTTTCCTCTTTTCCCCTTCTCCAGGACCCTCTTCTTTTGTCCCCACCTCTCAGCCCCTGTAGTGTTTTGGGGAAGATTTGACCTTGAACCTTTCTAATGTCTGCCTCTCATAAGCTGCTGTGCTAGGACTGCAGACTCCAAGTCTAGTGGTGTGTGGTGTTGGGGGTTGAAGCCAAGGGCTCATCCATGCCAGGCAGGCTTCCTTCCTACTGGGGTACATCCCTGGCCCAGAGAACTGTGCTGTCCTCACACTCATACTTTTCTTCAGTGTGCTCTCTTTGAGTTTGATGTTGATTGGCAGATGTGGGATGCTAACTCGAATATTTTGCTCTCTTTCTGTATCTCATTACTTGTTACTGAGATATTCATTCCCAGTGTAAACAGTCCATAATGTTGCTTAGTACCTTAAACACATGAAAATACTTATCTTACAAAGTACTAATTGTTTCCCTAAGCTAAGAAAAAAGTCTGGTAAATATGAGTGTAAAGTCTCTCTTTAAACCCAGCCTTTCAAACATGTGCTCAATTTTTAGGTATGTTACTTCTTGGAATTATAGCCTTAATTATATAGCATTCATGTTTTTTATATAAAATAAGCTGTAAGATATTTTTCTGTGTGCTTGATTCATATTTGTAGTGGCCTGAAGAGCTCATTTCAAAGGTAGAAGCCGTCTTAGAAGAGTAGGTAGTATGTCATGGTAGCTAGTATTTTTATTTCTGAATACCATAAAGATTTAAAATCCTGAGGCTTACTTACTTATCTTGTCTTAATTTCTGGTTGTATTGTTGTATCACCAGGCTGATTAACTTTAGGATTGGCTAATTTTTTTCAGATCACTCCTATATTTCAAATTGGATTTGTAGTTGAAGTGACTGATTCAGCTGGTGTTAGTAGCTTCATACAGGTGTTCTTATTTAAGAACCTTTTCATTGTTTTTTTTTTTTTTTTTGTTTTTTTTTTTTGTTTTTTTTTTTTGTTTTTTTTTTTTGAGACATGATCTTACTATGTGGTCCTGGCTGCCATGGAACTCACTATGTAAATCATGCTGTTAAGAAATGCTGGGATTAAAAGCATGTGCCCCTGTCCCCAGCAGTTAAACCTTAACAGCCCTCCCTCTATTTTAGTCTCAAATTTCTTTATACATCAGTTATTGTTATTATCCATATATGTATGTGTTTGTGTGCACACACATATGATGTATACATTAGCATAAGATATAAATAATATATATTTCTATTTGTGAATTAAAATATTCCTTTACAGTAGTGGTTACCAAGCTTGCTAATGCTGTAACCCCTCTGATACAATTCCTCACATTGTGGTGACCCCCCCCAAACTAAAAAATTACTTTTGTTGCTACTTTGTAATTGTAGTTTTACTACTATTATGAATTATAATGTAAGTACCTGATGTGCAGGCTATCTAGATATGTGACCCTTGTGAAAGTGTCACTATCCAGAGGTTGAGAATTGCTGCTTTACTGTACATTTTAATTCCACCTTGCTCCAGTGCCAACAGCTAGTGTTGAGAAGCCAGATGTGTTCATGTTAGAATGACGGCGGTTAGGAAAGATGAGTAGATACAGAGGTGCTGTGGTAAACGGCTGCCACATGCTTGAGCTGAGACATGTGAGCATATGCCTGAGAATGCCCAGTAGTTCAGCTCTTCTCTCCGGGAACTAACAGCCAGATTATTTGTAATTTCCGTACTATTTAAAACAGGGTTCTCATGTATCAGCCATCTTCTGTAAGGGTGCCCAGTGTGACTTCAGTTGATCCTGCTGCTATTCCACCTTCATTAACAGACTACTCAGTACCATTCCACCACACGCCAGTGTCAAGCATGCCATCAGATTTGCCAGGTATGTGAGCACTTTGTGTTTTAGCTGCATTCTTTTAATCAGTAGAACAAATGTATTTAATTTTGAATGCAAATGCTAAAAGAAATTTCAAGGCTTCATATAGAAGTATTACTGTCTTAGCATTTCATATTCTATTGTTTTAACTTCGTTTAATGAGACTACAGATTTCGATATAGGAGTATAGTAGGGAATTTTTATAGAATTGTAGATAATTTTTACTTAGGCTTTTTTTTGGAAGCTTCATTGCTATGGGACACTTTCCTCAGAAGTCTTTTTGTTTTCTTTTCCTATTTTTCGTCAGTCCACATCTGAGCAATGTGGGAACCAGTACATCATAAATATTTTTTTTTCTTTTTTCCTGACTTTTACCTACGAATCATTGTAATTTAATACATTGCTACATTGCACTCCTGTTTTCTGGAAGTTGATTTTGATCTGTAGCTTATTTTTATTCTTGCCCTTATTAAGATAGTAAGCACAGTGCTTATGCTTTGAATAAAATACATAATTTTAAAAGTAATTGGTAGCTGTATTACCTATCCCTATGTAGTCTTGCCTCTTGACTGTTAGCTTTATTTGAATAAAATGTAGTGGAAAAGAGTAGACTAAAAGTAATATACACAGAATATCTTAAAACACACACAACATTTAAGACTAGCATATGTTTGTTTTATGTATAATTTGTGATTTTGTATTTTTCACCTTCTTTATGAAACCAGCTAACACCAGTCAGAACACATTGATCGTATATTCATTGTATGCAGGACTCTACTAAGGAGAGAAGTGAGGGCTCATTGACTCAGGACAAAATTCTCAACAGTCATGTCTTGTAACCTTGGCTAAGTTGCTGAGTATTTCATCATCTTTATATGTGTTGGAAATAAATATTTCTAAATGATTTACTTGAGACTGTCAATTAAAAGTCTTGGAAAAAAAGACAGTGGACATTTCTTTTTACTAAAGTGACTATTTAGCAGTAATTCAGAGAAAAGTATCAATCATTAGTCCTAAGTTTTCAAATTAATGAGAATTTGAATCCTTTTTTTAATTTCGGAGAATGTATTCTGATTTTGAGTTTGAATGAAAGATTTTTGTTGTTGTTTTGTATTGTTTTGGATTTTTTGGTGTTTTGTGTAGTAAATGTGCCTGAACTTTGTATTTTATAAAAATAATTTAAGCTTATAGAAATTATACTTATATTTAAGGCTGATAAATAGCCAATATAAGCCAGTATTCTTGTTGTTAAATATTGAAAAACTTTTTACCAGTTGATAAAGTTAAATAGAGTAGAGCTAGTTATTCTCAGAAAAAAATTACTAGATATTAAAAGTTATGTAGATACCTAAGCAGTTTAGATTTTACTTCTGTTTTACTGTAATGCACTTTTTGCTAATTAGTGATTGGTAGTTTTTATGTAAGTAGTCGTAATGTGCAGTTTTGGTATTGATAATTTAATAGTTTTATAGTAAAGCTTTAGAACACCAAGAATGGAGAGAAGACAGTTTTCATAGATTCTAACATTTCTTTTAAACATCATAAATCTGAATCTTCTGAATCTGCAGGAGAACAAAGAAGAAATGATATTAATAACGAAGTACAGCTTGGAACATCTTCTGATACTGTGCAACAGTGAATACAAAATAAAACATAATTTGTATTTATGGAGTGGAAAAGAGCTTGATTCTTTCAAGAAAAAATATGTCTGCTTTATTATTGTTAGTGCCATATTGTCAGGTGTAAATGGTGCTTATAAGTTGTATGATTAAAGTTTTCACAGTGCTAAATCTTTACATATTTAACTATGTAGCATTTATGCTTTGTGAAGTTTATGGCTCAAGTAAGGCAAAATTGTGTGGTTGCCAACGAGGGGATGAAAAGCAAAGGATCAGTCCAGTTTATTAACAAAGTCCTAAAATGTAAAACTTACCACCTCATTAGTGTTAAGTAAAACACCCGAGTCTATTAGATTTCTAAAAGCAATTTTTTTAGTGAAAAAAGAGCATTTTTAATTGAAATACTTGAGGACAAAATATAACCCCTATCAGTACACTGTTACAGTTGAACATAAACTAATTTTGCTAACAAGGGAATAAAATTTTACTATTGATGAAACTATTTCATGTGTAAAATAGTGTATTTAAATGACAAATGTTGATTGTAGTCTACTCTTTAGTAGGAATAACTTTGAAATACATGGAAATGTTTTCCTTGAGGAATAGTCACATTTAAATTATTTGGATTTTGTGAGATGCTGACAAAACAATCTAAAATTTCAACCAATCTTTAGAAAATATTTAGAAAATTTATACATCTTATTTAGAAAATGTTTATACATCTTATTAAGGCATTGTGTTATTCGTAGTATGTGTAGTTATCTGTGGGTGAGATAGCAAAACAAATAGATCAAAAACAAAATCTAAATAGATTTTACAGTAGTTTTACACATGAGGTCAGCAAAGAGAATTACAGTACATATTCAAAGCTGGGTTGGAATAACTAATATTGGAAGACCTTGGCCCTCTATGTACGTTTTGTAATAATAGAGTATAGAAACAGTTGGAATATTTTATCAAACATGTTTAATTAGAGTCATGATGTGGCAGCCTTTGGATATTGGGGCGAATGAGTATTCTCAGATGAGTTGTTTGAATTTGTGGTATATCTTCTGAAATGGTAATGTTTTCTTTAGTTTATTATTAAAATAGATTAAGTAACAGTACACGTGACAAGCCAGACATAGTGACTTCTGCTTAAGAGCCCTGCACTTAGAAAGCAGGGGCAGAAGTTCTCTGACTTCAGTGTGTCAGCTTGTGCTATGGAGTAAAACCCTGATTGATAAAATGAAACCAAACCAGCAACAAAAACTATTAAAAAGCAGAAGCTGAGTCTACAAGATGACTCACTACTTAAGAATGTTTACTCTTCCTGCAAAGGACCTGAATTCATTTTATAGTTCCCTACCCACTTGACAGCTCACCAGTATCTTTAACAGCAACTCTGTGGTATCCAGTACTCCCTCTTTTGACCGCTCACTGTGGGCACCCATACACATGTGCATTGAGTGCACAGGCACATGCATGCATAAAGTAGCTCTTTGTAAAAATGAACACAAAAATGTTACACCACTTAGGGCGAAACAACACTGAAACAAATCAACCCAGTTTATCAAATGATATTCCAATAAATCTTGGTGTCTTAATTAGTGGTGGACATTGACTATAAAACTCTCAAAAGGTATATAAAGGCTAGACAGGTTTGAATTGTTATTTAAAAACTGATAGGTTGACTGAATAAAATGTTATCCTTATTTAACTACATTACCTTCTGGTTAGCATTTCAGTGGTAAGTCACTGCACTGTGGAGTGTGATTTACATTGTCCATCAGACTGATGGCTGTGTCATGTAGCTAGTAACAGATTATACTTACAAGCTTAACCAATGCTTTAGGAATTGTTTTAGTAATTCCTTCCAAACTGAGGTTATAGCTTGTATGATCATAAGTGTTTAAAATACACTCATTTGTTAATAAGGAAATAATGATACTTTAAATTTTTTAGTTAAATTATAGTTTTTATTAAATGTGTCCATTATCTTTCTTACTAATCTCTATTTTCATAGTGATAAAGTATTAGACTTTCACTCCACGTGGTTGCTATATTAAAAGCCAGCATATAAAAGTTCATGGGAGCAGGGCAGTGATGGTGCACACCTTTAATCCCAGCGCTTGGGAGGCAGAGGTATGTGAATCTCTGGGTTAAGGCCAGCGTGGTCTAGAGTAAGTTCCAGGACACCCAGGCCAGAGCTACACAGAGTAGCCCTGTGTCGAAAAACCAGAGACCGACCAACCAACCAACCAACCAATCAACCAACCAACCAACCGGAAAGAGAATAAAAGCATTCATGTTTAGTATAAGGTTGTTCCAGGCATGAAAACATAAACTTTTATGGGATCAAATAGATATTGGCCTTTTGGTTTGTTTGTTTGTCTGTCTTTTAAAAAACAAAACAAAAAACAACAACAACAAAAAACAAAGTGTTTTTTCATTGTGCAGCCCAGGCTGGCCTGGAACTCAGATATCTGCCTGTCTCTGCATCCCAGGTGCTGGGCAACATTGCCCTAGTTTAATAGCCTATATTCGGTATTTGGTGTCTCCTTTTAATGTCTTAAAGTAGTTTAAAAGCATTTGATCACACAGGGAAGTCTTCAGAAGTTGACTTTGAACTAAACTTTTCAGACATAAGGTTTTTTTCGTCTACCTTATTGTCACTTATGTACTTATAAAGAAAATCTTTTTCACAATTTCTATTTTCAGAATATAGTTGCAGAATTAGAGTTTCTTTGTTTAGGGCATTGTATTAGCTGAGAACCTATTAACTATTAAAGTAGCTTGTTGGTGAATAGCAGTTCCCAAGTGCTTGCTTTTCTACATGGGAATGGGCAGACAACTAGCTCCTGATGAAGTAAATATCTGCTAAATTGATAATTTTAGATTAATGTGTATTTCTTTAAAATAAATATAAAGTATTTTAAGACCCTAAAAATGTTATTTTCTTAATGGGCCAAAGAAAATTATGATTTTTCACTGCTTTTTACTTGACAAAAGAGAACAATTGGTTTACGTAGTCTTAAAAAAAAACTCTCAAAAATTTTGGACTCCTGCTGTTGAGTTATTGGGAAGCAGTTTTTTCCACTTGTTTGGTCAAAAAAAAGTATTCACCTTTTGGTTTTACATGTGTCAAATATAACCAGCTCTGATTATAGAGCATCACTGTGGCAGTGAAATGTGCATTTACTACAGATGTTTCTTGGCTTATAAATGCAGAATGATCTTGGCAAATAATTTCTTGTCTCCAAAATATGAGACAACTATTAACAAAGCATTTTTGTTTTAGGTTTGGATTTTCTTTCCCTTATTCCAGTTGATCCCCAGGTATGTATCCTGAATTTAAGCAACTAATTAGTATTTTATTGTTGGTTATGTCATACTAACTAAAAATGACCAGTTGCATAAAATCAGGAGAGTAAATTCTCATGCGGTTAGAAAGGAAGTACTATATAAATATCACAACTTTATTTGAAGGAATAAAGTTACTGTTGTTCAATTTATTATTTATTGCTCTTATTAAACTTTCTATTTTTATGGAACATAATCAGTTGGTATTTCTTACAAATATTTGAGTGATTAGAATGAATGAAAGCAATACTAAGTAGATAGAACTTAAGATATTACACACTAAAACACTTACATAAAACCATCAACTAAAGCTCATCCAGTTTGGATCACTGACTGAGATTGGACGTGTTTGAAAGACAGTCAGAGTCAGACTTTGAAAAGGCTTCAATTGAAAGTTGCAGTATTGCTGTTTTCAATCAAAGAAAAGAAATTCTAGGAGTATCCCAAAGTTCCAACCGTAAGACTGCGTGATGAGCATGGATTTCGTGACAGTCTTTAACAGCAGAGGCAAAACACAGAAAGCAACAGGGGCAAGGTGGAGCAGCAAAAGAAAGTACTTGAGGCACAGATGTGGCACCTAGGGAGAGGTGGAAGAACTGACCTGTCTCATCAGCTTCAGAAATGACTGACCACAGGGTCAGTGTGAGCCTCCTATTTCAGTGTCGGCATCTGATTGCACAAACAGCACAGGAAATTTGAGCCCAAGATCTGTGCGGACTAAGCATTTTCTTCTCAGCCTATCTTGACTTTGTTATATGAGTGAGCCCTTATAGGGGAGTTACATATTTTTCTAGAATGTAAGTTGTTCAAGCTTAAGAGAATTACATACTTTCATGTGAGTAATGCTTTGAAAGAAAAACGTCTTGGAACCCATGGTTTTTATTTCATAGCTTTATTTAACATGCTTAGAGGGAGGCTGATTTATTTGGTAACTTGATAGGAGGGTAAGAATGGTGCCTTCTGTTGACTCTAGAATCCATAGGTTTCATACTCTGATGCATCTTCATTTTGGCCCATAATCCCTACTAGCCTTGTGCAGATGTATACCCAAGGAATGTAGAGTAAAAGTTAAATGGCGGCAACCCAAGTCTAAGGGTCCATTAGCAGCACTTAGCATTTTTAAAGATTGGTGCTCTGTTACAGGCAAAACCAAGCATGGATGGTAGCAGATTAAAATGGAATTATCTAGGCCTTCCCCAGTTTTGCTATTGTTGACTTGATTTTAGAGGAAAACAATTTTTTACCATTTGACAGTTTCACTGTCAGAGCTTCTTATGAATGTCTGTTGAATGCCTTCATGTGTGGCATTAACTGGTCCAAAAGCCCAGTAACTTTATTTGTTGAAAGTCATCCTCTTTGGGACATAGTGGATCACACCTTTAATCCCAGCACTCGGGAGGCAGAGGCTGGCAGATTTCTGTAAGTACAAGTCAGCCTGGTCTACAGAGTGCCTTCAAGGACAGCAAGGGCTACATAGTGACCCTGTCTTTAAAAAAACAAACACAAAAGTCAGCCAGCCAACCAGCCAAAAAAAAGGCAGCTCCATCTTCCAGCTGTTTTCTTTCTTTCTTTTAATGCGCCCTGAAAACCATGTAATGTGAACAGCTCAGGTTTGAATTACTGTCCATAATTCATTGTCTCTAAGAAGAATCTAAGTAAGATATAGTTAACATTAGGTGTCCTTGCTGATTTTTTGCTGTAGTCTAACTGAATATATTTAGTAGCACTAGATATTACATATGCTAAAGTCAATGCACTTTGTGTCTCATGTAAAATATCCTACAGTGAAATGGAAAATTCCATTTAGCTCTTATATTAATGCCTTATCATTTTTAGATTATTACACTCAGGTTTTTATTTGTATGTGAATCACCCAGATAGGAGGAGACTTGTAATATGAATATTTGGAGAGAGGGATGTTAAGAAACATTATAAAAAATACTAAATTTGTGTTTATAATATTCTCTGAAAATCCCATGGTAATTAGCCGCCAATTGAGAATGAATGTTGACATTATTATAAGTATTGTTATATTTGTTTACAGAGGAATCTAATGCCATCTTTCAGCTTGTTAATATTACTCACAAAGGGTCTGTTTGATTCTAAATTTTTAAAAAAAAATCACTTAATTTTGTTTCAATTATTAAGTAGTTTTTGAGTTTGATTTGAGTCATAATTTGTGGGTGACGTCAGTATTTAACATTTAATGATTTCAGTTATTTTTGATATTTTCCCTGTGTATATGGTCAATAAAAAAGTTCCACACATTCAAGACAGTTAAGAATGTGTGGCATTCAGTAAAGAATGTAAAATATCTAAGTCCATCCTGTCTTCCATTTAAATAGGAAATTTACTGTTTTCAAATCCCACCAGGATTTGACCTTTTGGCTGTCAGTTGTACATATCTAACAATTTCTAGTCTCTTTATTTAAGACCAATGTAGCCTCTTCCTCATCAGCATCATTGTTTGTTTCAAGCAGTACTGTCCTCCTATGTTTTTGGATAGTCTCACCTCACCCTTAACAGCAAGCAGTACGTCTGTCACCACCACCAGCCCCCATGAAAGCAGTACTCACGTTAGTTCATCCAGCAGCAGGAGTGAGACAGGGGTCATAACCAGCAGTGGGAGTAACATTCCTGACGTCATCTCTTTGGACTAAAGACGGACATACTTGATTCTGGGAATCATTCATCAAAACTCTTTCTTGGATGTCTCGTCCATGGAAGCTAAATTTTGCAACTTAATATTTATTGAAATGTCAAATGGATTCTTTGCTCTCTGAGAGATGAACATAGATGACTCCAGCAAGAACCAGATGACATGCAAGGACTTCCTTATGCTGTACACTGAGCGTCAGATATATTTCATCCACAACGGTGTCTTCTGGAACAGTTGATTTCAGTTTCTACTTACGCTACTGGATGATTCTACACACCCGTTAATCTTTTGTTACAATAAACAGCAATAAAGTTATGTAAATAGTTAAACTTTTCTAATTAAAGATGTAATCACTGATATAGACTAACAGCAACTTCTGTTTAATCCACTATGAAGGAAAATAGAAGAAGTCTTGTTTCCTGAATGAATACTTTCTATGGAGATTTGTTCTATTTTGTTGAAGTAATGAAGTGTCAATAACTGGCCAGAACTTGGGTTCTACTTTTCTTCTTTAGGTTTTCTGTTCTTCATGAACCCATCAAAGCCAATGATCTTTGTACTGTACATTTTCTCTTGTCTTTTACGCTTTGACGTTTGCTGATATGTACAGAGTAAAGTGCTGGGATTTGGTTGCTCTTTATAATGATTATGTTTAAGAATACTACACAGATGTTGTTCTGATATAAAGTATTATTTTATTTTGGGTTACTGTACATTCTTGTAGAATTTTCTACAGATTTGAAATTTGTTTTTTTTCAGAAGGTCACATCCTTTGAGTTAAGATGTGGCTAGAATACTGGTCGGATTTTCTTCACAGTGTTCAGAAATATTTAATGTTGGGAAACATCAGAACATACTTAGGAGAGGTGGAAATAACTGAATTCTTCCTAAGAATTTAATTGATTTCATGTATTTTATAGGATATTGCAGTGTACTGTCCTGATTGGAACTCTTCACATTTTAATGGCTCTAATACATAAATTATATTTAAGGTCCCTGATCGTAATTCTTACCAATATAATTTCAATTTCAGCAGTGACTTTCAAGTTTAAAGAAAAGTCAATGGTAAATGATAGAGGGTGGGACTAAATCTCATTTTCCTAATATTTTTTAAAAGACGTCTTTTGTGAAAAACACAAACAAACATATTAGGGATATTTGACATGAAGTGAGGAAAAGTGCCCAATGTCCCACTTGATGCTGCCTTTAAAACACACCTCTCAGGTGACTGTGCTGGGCACATTTGCCACTTCATTTAAGTTCCTTAATGTTTTGTTTTCTAGAATTTAATATTTTCCCGATAACTAGATCTCTACTTTTGCTATATTGACTTAAAGCTTTTTTTTTTTTTTAAAGTGGCAACTCTTAATTTCTCAAATACATTCTAACATAATGACTCTCATGTTCCCCACTTCAGCTTTGGTGGAACTCTAGTGAGCTGGCTTTTCCTTAGCTAGTGTTTTGGGTTTTTTTTTTTTCAGGCTTTCATGGCCTTTGTGCGCCTTTTGTACAAATGCCTACGTAGTTGTCCACATTGTTCCTCTTTACCTTTAGCTTCTCCTGTTTGATGATCTTTCCTTTTGATAGGGCTTTTGAGCCATCAAAGATGAGCACAGCAAGCCCCTGTGATCCCAGCAGTCACTGCATTGTGGCCCCTGGTTTGCTTGACCTTAGCCAGCCCAGTTAAAAATTTCTTCCTCTAGGATGTTATGTTATGTTGTTGCTGCTTTATGTACAGATCCAGTTTCTGTTATCTATGTGACCAGAAAAAGTAACCCGGCTTCTGTGGTGTGATGTGTTAATAAAGAAGTGGTGCAGTTGCCATCATTCGATTTACCCAGTAGAGTCTCAAAGACTCCTCGATAGGGATCAGTGAAGCCCTATGGGTACTCAAGGTTGGAGTAGATATTACTTCCTCAGCTCTCATACCGTGCCTCTGCTTTTGTAGTTATACTACATTAGTCCTATCTGCATGTCAACAGTTCATGAAATTACAAAAGAAGTCACTTTAGGTGACTAGCATATTAAAATTGGGGTTGCTTTGCCGCTGTCTTTGAAGGTCTGTACTTTTCTTTTTTGCACTTGGCTCTGTATTTAAATGGTTGTGGCAAAGCCATTCTTTCCTTAAGGTCACATTTTATGAAGATCCTGATAAGTAGAGTCTCTAATGCAGATTTCTGTTTAGCTAGGTAGACTAGAATAAGAGGTATTCTTGGTGTTACTTAGATGGCAGCCACCTTGCGAGATATCTACACCCAAGGAGTGGTGTCTAATGCTTGCAGTCACTTGGCCAACCTTGTCATCTTTTTTTTTTTTTAAAACATAGACATATGGAAGGGTTTTCTTGCTTTACTAATTCAGACAGTATAGCTATTGGACTGAGCTCTACTCATGAAAACTGCTTACTAGCTATCTTTCTGACCCTCTCCTGAGTCAGTTTCAGATTTTATTTCCTTTTCTGCCCTCAAAGTATAAATACTTGATATCTGCTCTAGGACAATTGTAAAGGCAAATGAATTAGGTCAGATTAGTTTAGTTTGTTCTAGAACACTAATGAAAACATGATGCATTGGTAAGGGATAGTGAATGTAATCCTTTATATCAAACAATCTTCCATTAGAGTTGTATTAATGAATTTGAAGGGAAGGTGTTGAATTTTAAAGTCATATTGAATGGAGTTAGACAGTCTGTTTTGACTTAATGTGTCTTCAATCAGTCCTGGACACTTACATTTGTCATTTGCAAATAAAGATACTCATTAGTTGCATTTGTGTTTTTAAGTAAGATTGGTTTTCATAAAAAATTTTTTTTGTTGTTTTCAGTTGCCATTGCTTGATTATTTAAAAGGAAAAAAAGTACTTTTTTTGGTAACTATTTTTTTCTTAGAAGTTTATCCTCCAGTTCTATGGAAAATCATAATTTATTTCCCACGTTTTTTTTTTCATCTTAAAAATAAAAATCAGTGCCCATTTAATTTGAGTCCGACATTGATTTTTATTAGCTCTGGGTACAGGTAGTGGGAGTTTGAAGTTGCTATCTGGAGGGCTGTTGATTGTTGGGCCTGACTCAGTATCTTTCTTGATATACTTCATACATTATGATGAAACTTGGGGGAAAGATTTGAAGAATTTTCTTGCTGTTTCAGACACCTAATGCTCTTGGTAAGTGACTGTTTTGTATCTTCTTTTTGTTAGGAGCTAGATCATAATTTACAAAAGCAGCAGACACAGATAGATCAGAATTTTTGCCCATTCTTTCCTGCCTGCCTTGAGTAATTTTTTGTTGTTTTTGTTTGTTTGTCAGTAATGTATGTTCATTGCCAAGAATTGAGACAAAGAAGAAAACCAAAGAAAAGTAACAAACACCTCTAATAGTTCCAGGGTGCACATCATGCACACCATCAGATGTCATGAAAAGGTTGTATAGCTACCCTTTTCCCCAAGAACACATTCGTTTCTGTGGGTATCAACATTAATATTCTCTGACCCCAGTGAACTGGACTATGCAGCAATAATTAAAAGATAATTCCTCAAGCTTCCTGAAATTTAAAAAGAAAAATTAGTCTTGTCTTTGTGTGATTATGTGCATATTTGTGTGAAGACCAGAAGAGGGCCTTAGATTCTCTTGAGTTGGGAACTACCTAGCAGTTTTGAACCTTATGTGGGTGGTGGGAACTGAATTAAAGGCAGTTCCTCTTAACCTCTGAGCTATCTTTCCAGCCCCCCAACCTTTCAATATTAAATACAGATTTGCCTGAGTATTTGTGGAAAGTGATTTTGCAATTCCCTTCCAATACAAAAATTCACAAATGCCTGAGTCTTGTAAAGTGACATAGAATTTTCATAAACACTTATACTCTGAAGTTAAATCATCTTAAGTATAATGCTTAATACAAATACTTTGTAAATAGGTGGTACACTGTACTATTTAGGGAATAGAAGTCTGTTCTCCAAGTACAGTCTCAGCCCTCCCACTGGTAGTTGAACTCTGCCATGGATTCATGGATACAAGATAAATGGATATAGAGCGTTGACTGCACTTGTCTAATGTGTTCTTGAAGCTTTTGTGGACAGATACCCATCTGGCTATTTGCATGGTTTTACTCAGACCTATCATTATCTTGTCAGACTAAATTTTGATTTTTGTTTTGTTGTAAACCATTGGTGCTAAGGCCAGCCCTTAAGCTACCACTGCTCTTGTTGGTTCCATCCTTCTTTCTGAACTAATGCTGGAACAAAGACAGTCGTCCAACATAAACTGGAAGATGGTAACGCTTAAATAGGAGAACCAACTGCTGTTCACTTTCCATTTTTAAAGGATTTATTCGATTACTGTGTCACCATAGGTATGTGGAGACATAGAACAAAGTACAGGAGTCAGTTTTCTTGCCACCATGTGAGTACCATGTATCAACCATGTTAGGTTGGATCTCAAACATCTTGTGAGCTCCAAATTAAATCCTGGTAGAATATCAGCAGTCTCCTCAGGGGAAAAATAGTGCTGGCCTAATATGATTTGTATTTATAATCCTTACGCTCTACAGGCAATGGCAGCCGAATCTCAACTTTGAGGCCAGCCCCAAGCCAAATAGGTCATTGTGTTCAGATGGTCAAGGTATAGCATTTTATAGGCATTCGCTTTATTTCTCAGACTGCTTCTTTTTGTTAATGGCTTTTACAGCTCCTTTTTTTCTAAAACTGAACTCTTAAAGTGCTGACTTGGGATGAAGTACTCTTTTTATTTTGGTCATCTTAAAAAGACCTAGTCTCTGGCTTGAAAGAATTTATAATCCAGTTTTGAAAAATCAAGAATTCTTAGTAATAGTGCTTGTGTTGAGAACTTAGACTAGTATCTCTCTGAATTTTTTTTTTTTAATTTTATGTATGTGAGTAAAGGCATCAGTATGTGAGTGAAGAGGGCATCAGATCCGATTACAGATGGTTGTGAGCCACCATGTGGTTGCTGGGATTTGAACTCAGGACCTCTGGAAGAGCAGTCAGTGCTCTTAACCACTGAGCCATCTCTCCAGCCCCTTAAACTAGTATCTTATTCTTTGACAAATGAGACAAATACCAGTATGCTTTCTGACACTCAGCTTGAATATTGACCTAGGGAGTCTGATGTAAACCAACTGAAGAAAAAATCCTTCCTCTTAATTAAGGTGTTGCTAATTTGTAGTGTTTAGGAAACTGGAGTGGAACTGTAGACAAGAGCTGGTTTCAGATGATGACTACAGTAATTGAAGCACACGTCAGGTTTTATCCTACTCTGGTCGTTGGGAGGTTTGTGTTGGCTGCTATTGACAGGCACAGTGCAAGTCCTTTACTGGAGACAGTTCAATGTGAACTGCCTTTTCAGCCATTTTGCCTTTCCTCTGTAGTATGGACATTCTACTCAGTCACAATTGCCATTCTCTCCTTAACCAGCCTTGCTACATCTTATCTCTTTCCTGTAATCACCACAGGCCTTGTGGTGCCCAGGAGTACCACCTAGAGCCCTTTGACCCCACAGTGTATTCACTAGTGTCTTCTATTCTGATTATTCAAGGGGTAGTTACTGACCTGCCATTGTAAAGTCTGCCTCCAGGAGGGATAGCCGAATGGCCTTGTGAAATAGCTCTGAAGAGCTTCCTGTGAATAGAATAGTAGTTCCTTTCTGTTGTTTTGTTAAAATATCTCCAACAGAAAGCAAGCTAAGAAAGAAAGGATTTATTGTGCTTTAAAGTTACAGAAGAAATACAGTCATCATGTCCAGAAAGTCATGGACACATTTCATCTGGGCACAGGAAATAGAGCTGGGTGAGGGAACCTCAAAGCTGGCATTGAATGATCTTTGTCCAGTATTGTTCCAGTATATATGAATATTTGTACAGTATTCTATAGCCTTTCCCACCAGCATCAACAGAAGGCTAAGCATTCAAATAGGTGAGCCTATGAGAGACAGTTTTTCGAACTACAATGAACAGTAACAACATGTTGTAAACTTAGACATTATTTGCATTACAAATAGGGAAAGTTAAAACTTGTCCAGTATCATACATCTAAGTACTGAGTTGGTTTTTAACCATCTGTTCAGGGGCCTTTGCCACGGACAGACCAGCTGTCCAATAACAACTATTGAATTGCTATTCTTTCAACTATCCACTATATCTGGATTTCTCACAAACTAACTCTTCCTGTTATAACTGATCATAACATCTCCAAATATCTCATTTTCCTTCCACTTAACTCTGAGAGAAGCTTGGAAAAATGGGGGATCTTATGTTGAACAGTTCATGAATCTCCTTTGACCCAAGCCTGATATTACCTGGTAATATTATCAGGTTCATTGGCATCAGTCTTTGTAGGCCCTGGAGTGATCACACTATCAGGAATGTTTCCTGGAACATCCCTTGGTTCCTTGATCTATCAAGATCTGGCCAGATTATGCTAACCATTATCACAAAAATCAAGAAAGACAAGGCACAGAACCCAAATCCACAGAATTTGGTCAATACACTGGAACTTCCTTGCAGAAGCAGGATGCCAGGGACCTCCAGGAGGCTAAGTTCCGAGGAACACACACCTCAGGTCTGAGAGCACGACTTTCGCCATGTCAAATAGACTCTACCAGAGTTGGTGTTGCGGGCCTTGCTAGATATTTTTGGGGTTTTTTTCCCCACCTGCCCACTTCCTCAGCAGTGCAGAAAGTTAAACCCCAGGGCGTCTGAGCATTTGCATCAGTGCTGAGCTAGACTCCTGTTTCCTCATCATAATAAGTTAAGTATTCCTTAGTATCTTTACCCTGTTTATATCCTGTTAATGGTGGTTATGTTATTGGTTAGCCTCTGCTAAACTGTGAGCTCCGTGACAGCCTGGTTGGTGGTTTTGCTTGTATCTCACAGTAATAGTATGTCATGCATGGTGGATATTCCATATTTATTAATGAAGGAGCAATGATAACCATTTGCACTTAGCTTGCATTGAGTATCCAAATTTAATGCTTCATTAAATTAAATCCAAATTTAATAGCAGCAGACATTTACAGGAGAAGAAAGTTAAAAAAAAAAAAAAGGAAAAAATAGAAATAACCCAAAAGACAAACATATTTAGCGTGAGAGGTAGAGGTGTAGTTAGTTGGAAGGAAGGTAGCATGTATAAATATAATTTATTTTTAGTCTTGAAGCTGGTAAACTGACCCACTATTAGACTCAGGACTTTAAATAGAAACAGGAATAAGTTAACCTGATGACCCTAGACGATATTATTAGACAAGATACAGACATGTTGTCATATAGGCTAAAAGGACACTATACTAAATAGTCCCCCTCCTAATTTTCTTTCATACTATACATTCCCTCAACGATCACCTAAGCTGCACTAAGTGTGTGTGCTTTGTTCCTTTCTTAAATGTATATACATTTGTTTCCCTATTTTCTCATCAGAGACATTTGAGCTATCTTCGATGCTTGCTGATATGAATAACATGACGTAAACGGTATTACAGACATGTTTTACTGGGTCAATGTGTGTGTATATCTGGAGACCAGAGGATAGGAGCAGTGTTCCCTGTTTTCTCTTCCTCCCTCCCTCTTGTCTTCTCATTTTTTTCTTCCACTCTCCCTTACTCCCACTGGGACGCAGGTCTCATGAATTAATTAGTCATAGACAGCTGGCTAGCAAAGTCCTAAGAAACTGCATTTCTGCTACCTCTCCAGTGCCGAAATTACAAGCACACACCACCATACTGTTTACATGGATGCTGGGAATTGAACTCAGGTCTAATAAGCTAGTCAGTTGGTATGTATGCTTTGGCAAAATTATATTTAAATCCTTTGCTCACATTTTTTATTGTGCTATTTGTCTTACTGAATTGTAAGAGTTCTATTGTTTGTTGCTGCCCATCCTTTACAGGCTAATTTGTATATACTTTTTTTCTATCTGAGGAGTATCTTTTCAGATCCTTGATACCCTTGAAATACATGTTTTAAGTCTTGATAGGCTTTAGTTTATTTCTTTCCCACACTGCTTATGTGTTTGGTTTCATGGTTAAGATCCCATGACCAAATCCAAGGTAGTTTTCCTGGCTAGCTCTTATGTTAACACAAGGTAGTGCTATCTGGGATGAAGGAATCTTGATCAAGAAAATGACTCAATATGATTGATCTGTAGGCAATTCTGTGATTGATTTATGTGGGCTACCCTGGCCCATTGTGAGTGGTGTTACTCCTGGGCAGGTAGTTCTGGGTTTCATAAGAAAGCAGGCTGTGCAGACCATGGATAGGAAGTCAGTAAGCAGCATTCCTTCATGGACTCTGCGTCAGTTCCTGTGTCCAGGTTCCTGCACTGATTGCCTGTCCTGATTACTACCCTCAGTGATGGACTGTTACCTGGTACTGTAAGCTGAAATAAACTCTTTCTTCCCCAAGTTGCTTTTGATCATGGTGTTTATCATAGCAATCGAAACCCTAAGTAGTACAGTAATGGAATTATTTGTATTTCTTGAGATAATTTTATAATTTAACATAAATTTGCAACTGATTCATCATGAGTTAACTTTTCAAGTTTTTAGTTTATTAAAAATAGATTCTTTTCTCATATATATTGGTTACAGTGTCCTCTCTACACACACTCTCTCCTCTGTCCTCACTTCCCTCTTCCCCTAGATCTACTCCTTTTTATCATTAGATGAACAAACTTTTATGCACTTACTTAACAACCAAACATAACAGAATAAAATACAATATAAAACAAAAACCATCACATCAAGGCTAGACAAGGCAACCCAATGGAAGAAAAAGAGCAGGCACAAAAGTCAGAGACCTACTCACAAACTAAGCTGAAAGTATGTGTTCTATAATTCAAAACATATGGTATTGGTGTGTTGTGTACTTTGTGTGGGCCTATCTGTTTGAAGAATGCCTCTTGTCATTTGGGAGTTTTGCAAAGTTAGTTACCCTGTGACTCAGGTGCTTTGTGTAAAGTGGGGTTTATAGAATCTTTGTTTTGTTTTGTGTGTGTGTGTGTTTGTTTGTTTGTTTGTTTGTTTGTTTGTTTTTGGTTAGGGTTACTATTGCTGTGATCAAACACTATGACCAAAGAAACTTGTGGGGAGTAAAGGTTTATTTGACTTAAACTTCCACATCACATTTCATCAAAGGAAGTCAGGAGAGAGAATTCTGGGGGTGAGGGGAAGGGAGCGAAAGAGAAATTGAGTAATGGCGACAGTTGCCGGTCAAGACTGACTTTAATATTATTTTGCCAAGATATATAGTCTTTAGGAAACAACCCTGCGCCCCAACATCAAAGGGCAGGCCGAGAACTCCTTGGCTCCATTTTCTCAGCGGGTCACCTGCTTCAAGTCTGGCGGGTCTCTGCTGGCCTCCAGGTGAGACTGCCCTGAGGCAGTCTTGGTCGTCAAGGTGAAAGCTCCGTACTGTTCCAAGGAACAAGGGCCAGAGATAACACCAGCGGAAGAGTGGGGGCTGCCAGCCAGCTCAATGCGGTGGGGGAACCTGGAAGCACGAGCTGATGCAGGGGTAGGTCATGGAGGGTGCTGCTCACTGGCTTGTTTATAGAACCCAGGACCACCAGCCCAGGGATGGCACCATTTACAGTGGGCTGGGTCCTCCCTCATCAGTCATAAATTAAGAAAATGCCTTACAGGCTTGTCTATAGCCTGATCTTATTGAGACATTGTCTTGATTGAGATTCCCTCTTCTCACATGACAGTAAGGCTGACATAAAGCTGTCCAGCACTGGGAGCCTTGTCATTTTCGAGAAGGAAACACTTGTAAAGCTGGTTATTCAGCAACTATTAAAAGCGATTAACTTGGAGAAGTGGCCAAGAAATAATGGTTATAAAGTCTGAGTTGTAATAAATGGTGTTCATTTGTTTTCCCGACCCTCAATTTAGCCCAAATACTATTTTCTACTTTCATGAGGACTATGAATGAATCTGAACTGATAAAGTAGTGAGGCAGCAAAAGCAGATAAAATTAACAGATCCAATGCTCCAAAGTATATGTCAGTTGTATTCATTTGAACTTAGAATTTAAAAGTAAACTTGTTTTGAACTGCTTATTAGTGTGATACAATATCAGTTTATGTTTTCATGTAATAAACTTGTTATATTTTACTAATTTTTATTTTAACCAGGTTCCACTTTAGTTGCTTTAGTAACTTGATGTTAACCCCACCAATTGTTTTTCCTTACACATATGCTCTATTCCTCAGATGGTAGGAGTGAAAGATATGATTTAGAATTACCATGCAAACAAATTACAGTGCTAGGAGCATTTCTTAGGATTTATTTAGCAGTTCCATTCCATGAGTTGAGATCTCAGATCAAGTGAAAAGGAGCAAGCTAGCTGAGCACAGCATTCGCTCCTCACCCTGTGTTTCCTGACTGGATGCAGTGTGACTAGCAATTGATTTGGCCTCCATGCCTGCCTTGATAATGATGACATATCCTTTGGAAGTGAGAGCCAGAATAAACCCTTCCTTAAGTTGCTCTAACCTTTCTGAAGGGAACAAAAGAAATTCAGCAAGTTTTTTACACAAAAATTTCTTATGCAAGAGACTTATAGAATTCAGTGAGTAGTTGAATAACAGCTGCTAATGTGCTTTACAGCTGGTAAGTGTGAATAAAGACAAGCTTAAATGTCTTAGTCTTCTACTAATACATTGTGGAGTTTAATTTGGGGAAAATATTTTAACCACTTCTAAAGCTGACAAGGACAAGTTTTGAACCTAGTTTAATTTAAATACTGTTCCTGTATGTGTGTTCTGTATGGCTTTTTTTCTTGTGTGTTTGTACACTACTTGTGTGTATGGTGGTCAAGGAATCCATAAAAGAGCACCAAACCCCCTGGATCAGCAGGTTGTAGCTGTCCTGTAGTTGTCCTGCAAATTGTTGGTCCTCTGCAAGAGAAGCAAGTGCTTTTAACCACTGGGCATTGCCAACTCCTCTCCCTCTACACAGAATCTCATGTAGTCCAAATCCAGATTGAATCCACTAAGTAGCTGATGCTAACCTTGAGCTCCTGATCATCCTCCTTATATCTGCCCATACCAAGTGTTGAGATTCTAGTCTTTGTCCATTGGGCTTTCATAGAGATTGGTATGAAAACTACATCCTGTCCATTTGGTAGATGGAGTAAGAATGGCCCATGAAGGGTCATATTTGAATGCTTAGGAGTGGCATTAGGAAGTGAAGTCTTATTGGACAAAGTGTCAAATGTGTCTCCCTGTTGTCTGTGGATCTGGATGTAGAACTCATCTCCAGTACCATCTCTACTGCAAGCTGCCATACTTCTCACCATGATGATAATGAACTAAATCTCTGAACCGTAAGCAAGCCCTCAATGAAGTATTTTTCTTTATAAGAGTTGCTATGGTTGTGGTGTCTCTTCAAAGCCATGGAAACCCTAACTATGACAGCTCAGGATGATGTAAGCCTTAGCTTTGAGAACTGGTTCCCTGCTAACTAAAAAGGGATGGTCAAATTCATTACTACTGAATTTAACATAGCGATTAAAGGCTTCAGACTCATGTTAGGTATTTGAGATTTTAGGTTCTTTAGCAATTTTGTCTAGTTAAACTCCCTACTCTTTCTTGAGGTAATCTTGGTAATTGTTGTTCATGTGTAAAGTACCCAAAACCAAACAAACAAAATTCAGAACTATTAAAAGATTCAGGTAAGTTTAGCAGTTGAACAAATAAAATGAATTTTATAACCTCAAGTTGGAAAGCCAGAGAAGTTCAAATAGTTCAATCATTTCATAAACAATCTTTGTTCATTTGAAATAAATTTGTGTACATATTGGTTTGTGTGTGTTTGCTTGTGTTTCATTAGAAATCAATATAGTTCACATTCTACTACCATACTATTGTGGTTTCAAGTAAGGTAGAAAAAATTAAGGCAACATGCATGCAAAGGGAAAGAAACTTATCCTGGAATCTGACAGACAACCTGCAGCTTTTTTTTATTAGACATTTGCTTTATTTTCATTTCAAATATTATCCCCTTTCCTCATTTCCCCTCCAGAATTCCCCTATTCCTTACCCCTCCCCTTGCTCACCAACTCCCCCTCCCTCCCACTTTCCTGACCTGGCATTCCCCTCTACTGGGGGCATCAAGGCTTCACAGGACCAATGGCCTCTGCTCTCACTGATGGCTGAAAAGGCCATCCTCTGCTACATATGCATCTGGAGCCATGGGTTCTTCCATGTGTACTCTTCAGTTGGTGGTTTAGTCCCTGGGAGTACTGGTTGGTACATATCATTGTTCCTCCTATGGGGCTGCAAAACCCTTCAGATCCTTGGGTCCTTTCTCTAGCTCAGTGGGGACCCTATGCTCAGTTCATTGGTTGGCTGTGAGTCAGGGGTATTTTGATCCCTCTTCTAAGAAAGATGGATGTATCCACACTTTGGTCTTCTTTTTTCTTGAGCTTCATGTGGTCTGTGAATTGTATCTTGGGTATTCCAAGCTTTTGGGCTAATATCCACTTATCAGTGAGTGCATACTGTGTTCTTTTGTGATTGGTTTACCTCATGCAGGATGGTATTTTCTAGTTCCATCCATTTGCCTAAGAATTTCATGAATTCATTTTTTTAATAGCTGAATAGTAGTCCATTGTGTAAATGTACCACAATTTCTGTATCCATCCCTCTGTTGAACCCTGATCTGGGTTCTTTCCAGCTTCTGGCTATTATAAATAAGGCTACTATAAACACAGTGGAATATATGTCCTTATTACATGTTGGAGAATCCTCTGGGTATATGCCCAAGAGTGGTATAGCTAGTTCCTCAGGTAGTACTCTGTCCAATTTCCTGAGGAACCGCCAAACTGATTTTACCAGCTTGCAATCCCGCCAGCAATGGGGGAGTGTTTCTCTTTCTCCACATCCTCACCAGCATCTGCTCTCCCCTGAGTTTTTCCGTCTTAGCCATTCTGACTGGTGTGAGGCGGAATCTCAGAGTTGCTTTGATTTGCATTTTCCTGATGATTAAGGATGTTGAACATTACTTTAGGTGTTTCTCGGCCATTCGATATTCCTCAGTTGAGAATTCCCTGTTTAGCTCTGTACCCCATTTTTAATGGGGTTATTTGGCTCTCTGGAGTCTAACTTCTTGAGTTCTTTGTACACATTGGATATTAGCCCTTAGATGTAGGATTGATAAATATCTTTTCCCAATCTATTCATTACCATTTTCTTCTATTGAGTGTCCTTTCCCTTACAGAAGCTTTGCAGTTTTATGTAGTCCCATTTGTCAATTCTTGATCTTAGAGAATAAGCTATTGTTTCTGTTCAGGAAATTTTTTCCTGTGTCCATGTGCTCCAGGTTCTTACCCACTTTCTCTTCTATTAGATTCAGTGTACCTGGTTTTATCTAGAGTTCCTTGATCCACTTGGATTTGAGCTTTGTACAGGGAGATAAGAATGGATCAATTTGCATTCTTCTACACGTTGACTGCCAGTTGACCCAGCACCATTTGTTGAAAATGCTGTCTTTTTAGCATGTAGTTTTCTACTACCCAGCTTTAAGCTTCAGACAGACCATGCTGCCAGTCCTGCCCAGGTTCCTTCAGATCCTGTAATTCCCAAAGACAGACAGAAAACCAGCTGGGCAAACTCCAAACTCTTTATCTCCATGTCTGATGTCAAAGCAGTCTTCAGATATCCAACTCCTTTTTCAACTTGGTTAACTGCAACAAACTACTTTCTCCTGGGCCGGATCCTCGTCCTCTTAGCAGCTTCCCTTGGCTCTGGCCTCATCCTGTGGCTCTGGCATCTTTAACATCTTGGGGTCTCCAAGGCAACTTCACCTTACAGCTTCTTGTTTCAATGTCAAGGATTCACACATGATTCTGGGCTCCCCCAAAGGGCTGGTGTCACTTCTCCAGCTTTGCTTTCTGTAGCACTCTAAGCTCAGGTTGATCCACTCTACTGCTGCTGCTGTTCTTGGTGGTCATCCCATGGTACTGCATCCCTGATACACTGGGGTCCTCTGTGGCCACTAGGCTTCACCAATAACGGCTCACAGGCTCTCTTCATGGTGCCAAGCCTCAAATTCTTTGCCTGACCCCTTCAGTCCTGGGCTGTGAACTACAACTGAGGCTGCACCTTCAGCAATAGCCTTGCATGGCCTCTCATGGTACCAAGCCTCAGCTGTTCTTCATGACCTTTTCATGCCTTCAAAAGCAGTACCACCTGGGTGATTCTTACACATTGCCGAGTCCTACTGCAGCATGAGGTACAACCTTGGCTATCTCTGGAACAAAGCTTCTTTGGCCTCTTTGAAAACACGTCCCAGAAGAGTTCATCTCAGTGATGCTGGTCTCTTTGTAATTACCTCTAATTTCTTAGTTCCAGCTGGCCAGCATCAGTTGTCCCAGTGGTCCTTTCTATTTATCACTCTAAAGCCAGACCCTCCTGGCCTAAGCTGCTGAGCTCTGCTGCTTGTAGAGCTGGACCATGGCCCCCGTGTTCTAGTCCATTATCGCCGACAATCCGCAGCTTTAACACAACTTGTAGAGCTGGAGTGTGGCCCCCTTGTTCTAGTCCATTATCACCGACAATCCGCAGCTTCAACACAACTGATGACATTAGAGTTTGCCTACAGACAACTGATGAAATTAGAGTTGCCTACAGAGATAATGTGTAGACATCTTCAGTGCAGATGCTAAAGCAGATTACCTAAGACTGTGGTGGCATTTGTGGCCATGCCACTTCCTGGCTCACGTTCATAATTCTAGACAGTACACCTTAGAAATAAACAAAACCTGCAATTTACTTACATGAGGAAGTTCTTTAAAATAAAAATTAAGGGGGCTGGAGAGATGGCTCAGCAGTTAAGAGTACTGACTACCAAAGGTCCTGAGTTCAAATCCCAGTAACCACATGGTGGCTCACAACCACCCATATCAAGATCTGACGCCCTCTTCTGGAATGTCTGAAGATAGCTACAGTCTACTTACATGTAATAAATAAATACTTCTTTAAAAAAAATTAAGTTAAGCAATTGTACTTTTCCCTTAATTTTTAAACTTAAAATTTAAACTTTGCTGAATCTTTGAACCTTGTAAATTGAGTCTTTGGGGAAGGTAGCTTGGCCAGAATCCTATGTACCACCCAGTGGCTGTGTTCTCTTAATGCCTTGACTTGAATCTAATCCATGTATCAGCTTTTAGTCTCCATAGACAGTAATTACTAAGTTTGGTTCATCCTGAAATCCTTTTCTTCTGTATGGTTGAGTATCTGCTTATAGCTGGGTAGAACTCCCCAAAAAGGAAGAATGTGCTGGGTTGTGATTTTTCACTGCTGCTGATCCTTCTCCAACATGACTTTGCATCTGGTCAAGCTTTTACCCTCTGTCTGTTCCTTTCAAATATTAAATTTAAAAAATTAAATTACAAGTTTACTATGACTTCCATTACTCATCAGTAGCTGAAAATTCCTTTCCACCTTGCTCTTGCTTGCAATTCCTTGTGTTGTGTCTTTGGCTTTGGTGACATTTGTTACTTCAAGTAAGACCTTGTAAGTAGACAGGAGAACGGGCCTATATAAAGGGCCCAGAACTTGTCTTGTGCAGCATTGCCACAGAAACCTGTGACTGGTAGCAAAGCCTGAAACTCAGAATTCTGGCCCTGTTATTTTAGTGCTATATAATTTGATAAAATCTCAAGTTTTCTCATAGACTGCAATTATACAGCCTACATATGCACTGCACATTTTTTCATTTTTTTCATTATTTGTTTGTTTATTGTTGTTTATTTGAGACAGGGTTTCTCTGTGTAGCCCTGGCTGTCCTGGAACTCACTTTGTAGACCAGGCTGGCCTCAAATTAAAAAATCCACCTGCCTCTGCCTCCCAGAGTGCTGGGATTACAGGCGTGTGCCACCACTGCCTGACTTGACTTTTCTTTTCTTTTCTTTTCTTTTCTTTTCTTTTCTTTTCTTTTCTTTTTTCTTTTCTTTTTTCTTTTCTTTTCTTTTCTTTTTCTCTTTCTTTTTCTCTTTCTTTCTTTCTTTCTTCCTTTCTTTCTTATTTTGCACATATTTTTCTTTCTTTACCACACAAACATTGTAGCTTTTCCCTTTCCTGCCCCTCCTATTTTCCTCCCTCTCTGAAAACACCAAATGCTCAAGGGGTGCAGCCCAACAGGAATTTCATCCACTTGTGGGAAAGCAACATGGTATAGTTATTTTGGTTTGGTCATTTCTTTGAAAATTGAGAGCTGGGCGGTGGTGGCACACACCTGAAATCCCAGCACTCTGGGAGGCAGAGGCAGGTGGATTTCTGAGTTTGAGGCCAGCCTGGTCTACAGAGTGAGTTCCAGGATAGCCAGGGCTTTACAGAGAAACTCTGTCGGGGGAGGGGGGTGAGGAAAGAAAGAAAATTGAGTATACTCTTACCATATAACATAGCCACTATTTTCCTTAGTGTTTATGCAAATTAATTTAAGAGGTACATGTTGCAAAAATTCACTGTGGAAATTTACAGAAGCTTTGTTAGAAACTATCAACACTTGAAAGCAAACAAGGTGTCCTTTGGTAGGTGAATGGGTAAGTAAATAGTACGTCTGGAGGGAGTTATTCATTTAAATAAAGAGGACCATCAGTCTCTAGAAAAATAGTGAAGTGTTAAGCATACTTGCCGCACGGCCATTCGGACCTGTGTTTGGATCCCATCACCCAGACAAGAAGCTGGGTCTGGTCTTCTGTACACTTACCTCACTGGTGCTATGGAGCCTGGAGACTTGAGGATTTCTGGCAATTGCTGCCTGCCAGCCTAGCGAAAAGTTTGAGCTCCAAAAGAGAGCCCCTGCCTCAAAGGAATATTGTATATCATCATTCCTCAACCTCTTGACCCCTTTGGGCATCGCATAGCAGATAGTCTGCATATCAAATTTTTACATTATGATTCATAACAGTTTACAGTTATGAAGTAGTAATGCATGTGTTTCTTGGGGGCCACCTCTACACGAAGATCTCTATTAAAGGGTTGCAGCATTAGGAAAGTTGAGAGCCACAACATCTCTGGCCTCTGGGCACATGAACAGCCTCACTCATCTATACATACATGTACACATACATATATGACACACAAAAATGAGAAAAAGAAGGTGGATTGGCAAGATGGGTCCACAAGAAAAGGCACCTATCACTAAAGGCTTGATTACCTCATGACAAGCCTGACCAGATCCCTTGGAGCCACGCAGAAAAGAAACCCAACTCCCTCATGTCCTCCCTGTGCACTGTGACATGCACTATCCCCCACACCCCTGTGCACACACATAATAAAAATTGTAATAGAATTTAAGAGAAAGGTATTAACTCCTGTCATTAAAGTCTGTACACTATGTGGTTCCATTTGTATGGCAAACTGGAGCAGACGAAAGTTTGCAGTGAAAAGAGTTGGTTGCCAGGGTAGTGGGGCAGAAAGGATGAAAAAGTAGAGGATACAGGGTTTTGAGGACAACGAAATTATTATGTATGATGCTGTGATTGGTCATATGACCCATGGTGGTCTAAGGTCATTAAAGAGTGACAGAGAGCAAACCCTAATGTAAACTCTGAACTTTGGGTGATGTTAAGTCAGACTAATCTCCACAGCACTTGGCCCAGCGTTAACAGTGGCAGAAGTTGTGTGTGAGTGTGGACTGAGCCCTAAAAGGTCTACTAAACTAAAAGGTAGTGTACCCAAGCAAGTAGTTAAACGGGAGTCTCAGACATGCCAGCCATTAATGTAAAATGACTGAAGAAAACAAGAACCAAATGGATCATAGACCTAAATGTAATACATAAAGTTATGAAATGCATAGAATAATAACAAAACAGGGAGTGCTTATATGTTTTGTTATTAAGCAGAAAGATTTCTTAGATCAGTGTTTTAAAATCTAAGCTGGTATACTGAGCTTTTCAATCAAATCCTATCTTGATAGACATTAGAGTAAAAAGGATTAGCTAGAAATTGGAAGAAAATATTTATAAAAGGTCTACTTTCCTCCAAAATATATAAAAATACAATGTGTGGGTAAATATAAAAGAGGCTGCGTATAGTGGTGCATGCTTTTAATCTCAGCATTTGAAAGGCAGAAGATAGTATCTGTGACCTTGAGACCAGCCTTGTCTCTCTAGGCCAGCTAGCACTACATGGTGAGACCCTGTCTCAGACGGAAGAAAACGTGCATGCAGGACACTTCTCTCAACCAAACAATTGATTCTGAGAAGTGTGCAGTCTACCAGGAAGCTATCTGAAGCCTCCAGGAGAGTCATCTTGAAGTTGACACCCTGTAAACTTAAAAGCCATACTCAGTGACCCAAAGTGGCCAAGTGCTTATTTTAACCATAAAAAACTCTTTAAGGAAAGATTCCATGATTAGAGTTGGGGAGAGTATAAGCTGATGATTACCTGAAACATTCTTCCTGGAGAAACAGCACTAGAGGAAAGAAAAGAAAAAACATCGGAAATGTAAAAAAACGAGCGAGCAGCCTGGTCCAACAAGAACTGGAAAGGCAGGTGGGGGAAAAGTACATAGACTCAAGCCTGTCGGACTTTGGAGGAGCAACTGGAAGATACAACGTGTGGAGCAAGGAAAGGGAGCAATCCCATGTAGTTGTGTGCAAAACTTAGAATGCTCAGTGTCCTAGAAGACTTACACTGACAACAGCTTAGAAAGCAAATGAGGACAAGATCAAATATCTCACACACACAAAAGAGTCAAGTTTTAAACTAGGTACTCAGCGGAAAAGGAGAAATTGAAAAAAAAAGTTAAAAAGATACTGCCTCAGCCAATTTTACTCAAAGAGCCCTGTCTTTTGAATGTGAAAACTTGGCCAGTGCAAGCTGTTCTATTAAGGCACATTTGCCAACCCTTCTGGAACAATATACTCTTGTTGCCCACGTACCCTTTCAAAACCTATCTAAACCTAACTTGTAGTAGCTGAACCTATATGCTGCCAGAGCAAATTCCCAGTGTGAAGCTGTTCCTTGAAACAAAAAAGTGTGTGTGTGTAGATACACACACACACACACACACACACACACACACACGGTTTTAATACTATATATAGTATTCTTTGAGAGTCTTGTTTAACATATTTTGATACTATTCCCCCCAACTCTTTTCAAATTACATCCCTTTTCTACCCATCCAGTTCTTTTTCAAGACCAGTTTGTGCTGTCCAAATATCCTTGGATATGTTGTCTTCCACTGGACTGAGTGGTTAATTCACTATGGACTACACTCTTAGAGAAAACTGACTCTCCCCCTTCCAGCACCTATCCACTGCAGATAGCTCCTTGGCTAGGATTGGGACTGTCCCCAACACCCCTCACTATGCTGAGACTTGGTCTCTCTTGGGCTTGCACATGTCTTTTGCATGCTGTCATACCCCTGAACTTCTGTGTCTAGAAGACAGTTTCATGAATGACTAGAAGTAGTCAGCCATGGCCAGACACTTAACTCTTTGGTCTCTTCTTCCACAAAATGACCCCTAAGCCCGTGTGTGTGTGTGTGTGTGTGTGTGTGTGTGTGTGTGTGTGTTGTCCCACTTAGGGCTGAGCATTCCACAGTCTCATTTCAGGCATTTTTGGCTAGTTCTGAGTGTCCCTGCTAATCACTCTCTACTGCAAATAAAAAGTTTTCTTTGTTGAGGGCTAAGAGATGCTATAAGATTAATGCTAAGTCATCAGGACATAGTTTAATACTATGTCCATTTAGTAGAATAGTAGTAATGGGTTCTCCCCTAGGACTTATATCTAGCCATAGGTTTTTGGCCAAATAATAGTGCCAGGTATGGGCTTCATATTGTGAAGCAGGACTTTAACCAGAAAGCTGTTGCTTACTCCCATGCTATTCGTGTGACCAGCAGGCATGTCTTGTCAGTGCAGTTATTTTTATTACTTCCAGGATCCATATCCAGATAAGACAGATGATTTATTTTCCCCTCTGGTAGATAGTATAGTGACTTGCAGCTCTGTAACAGCTAGCCAGTAATGATGACGTTTCCAGGTGAGTACCAGCTTGATGTCTCGTGGTCTGTAACTCAGAACATGCGATGTCTTCAGCAGCAGTCTCACCACTAAGTCCTAGAGGGTAACCAGGAGCATTCACAGTAATCTGTAATGTTTGGAGGTCTTTAAGACCCACCCTGTGAGACTTTACAGGCCAGCAATACCAAAAGAGGTAATTCATTCCTGGCACTGGGCTTTTTAATAACCTGTAATATCTAGGTTACAGGTTCTAATAACTTGTAATCTCTAGAAGAGGTACTGTTACCCTATTTTAGGGTAACACAATTTTAACTTTGTGTGTGTGTTTGTGTATATTTTTAAGGAAGCTTCTACAGATGCTTCCATAGCATCTTCCATAGATGGTAGATTTCCATATGACTTTTTGAAAAAATATTAATGCTATTTGTCTCTTGCTGTATTGCCTCCTCTGCCCTGTGCCCTCTCTTCTCCAACCCCAATTTAATCTGCTGCAAGATATTTCCCATCCATTCACATTGAGGTGGTGAGAGGCCAGTGATTGGAGGGGAGAGAGGAGGAGGAGCTAAGAGAAGTGAGGGGCGGAGAGAGAGGGAGGCTCAGTGGAGCAGAGGAGAGGAGCAGGGAAGGAGATGGAGATGGATATCAAAATGGCTTCAGATGTATTTCTGGTGTTTTGGAGAGGTTAGAAATATTGGGGTAAAATCTTGTCATTGTAAATTGACTTTATGAAATTGGGAGAACTATTCAAGTTTAACAGTTATGCTTTACTGGATACTTGGAAGGAGTGGTGCAGAGGCCCAGTACTATTATTATTACCCACTACATTAATCTTTCCTGTTCCATTGAGTTTTCAAGAGATGGGAATATAACACATTGGTGTAAAAGGTTAAAAGAAAAATTCATTTGCATCTGTGACATTTGGACTTTAAGTGGCTGACAGCACCCGCACCACCTCGGTACCGAATATCAGGCGTAGGCCTGGGGGATTAACAGAAAACACAGACTCATTCTGTAAGGAGAATGCCAAAGCTTTACTGAGGGACCAGCAATATATACTAGAGGCCCGGTGAAAACAACAGGAAAAAGCAATCACAGCCATGGGTCAGGCACCTGGGAAGTCCCTGCCACACCGGGTGGGTGCCACGGACGGTCCCAGCCAGGAAGACTTAGATCCGAGGGGGAACTTTTGGATATCAAGAGAAAAGGCACAGGTTCAGCAAGACGACAGAAACAACCACACACAGGCGGTTTGAATCTGAATGTATTTAGGAGCTCTAAAGTAAGGATTTTTATACAGGAAGAGTTGGTATTACCATTTCAAAAGATGTAGCCAGTGAGGCAGGCACAATTATCATAGCCATTTGGCACAAGGAAATGCAAAATCAATCAGGTACAATGTTTCTCATGTAACAGATTCAGAGGATCAATTTACAGATGCCATCAATTTTCCTGATTAGAATACAGAGTCACTTAAAGTTTACAGTAAACCTTCAAAGAGTTTGACATTTCTTATACCCCCTGGGTCTTAACAAGTTTTCTGTGAGAAATTCCTATCTAACATTTAGCTTTTACCTTGTAAAAGCTTCTTAATCAATGCTTTCCGTACCACAGAGTCAGAGCCACCCTCATCTACATACGCACAGCCTATAAGCCTCCATGTTGTTGGAAGGTTGTAATTATGTAAATGACTATGAGGCAAAGCATTGCAATTCTTAAAAAAGAGTTTGTGGTCAGTGAGTCTACTTCACAGAAGGGATTATTGGCCGGGCCATTAGGATACCCTTGTGAAGAGAGGAGAAAAGGAATTTTAGGGTAAACTGCTTTTGAGAACTACAGGCTCAGAACTATCCTCCAATCTGGAGAGTTCCACAGCCTTCCCAGGAGACTTTCCCCTTTGGGTCAATTGCCTCAGCCTGCGGAACTTTTTGTCACACAGGAACTACTGGGGTTGGTGTGGCAGGTGGGAAAGCAGGAATCAGGCTAAGCCTCGGGATGTTTTGCTCTCAGGAAACCTGTGCAAACAGCTCAGCTGGGGCGTTGAGCTAAGCTCACCTGTTCCCAACAAATGGCAACACAAGATGAGCTGGGAAAAGCAAGCTTAGAAAATGAGGGCTACTGATGCTGTAAGACCCCAAAAAACCGAGGGTGCCCTAGCACCCCACGCCCCAGAAGGCGACACCCAAATCACTCGAGAGAAACGGTCTCGATGCAATAACATGAGGATTTCTTTATTCCAGAATTCTGGGTTCCACAGCTGGACACTGCGCAGGGTTAGAGGACTGTGGACCACGAGTGCCGAATTGCGACAGCTTTTATAAGTTTACGACAAAGCCTGCGAATCACAAACCAATCATTTCTTAGCATGGAGAGCCTGCGAAATGCGAACCAATTGATTTGTACCACTCCATAGTTTTCAGGCCAATCAGTTTAAATTATCGGAGCCCGCACTCAGTGGACCAATTAGTTTCCTATTTTCTTGAATGTCTATAGCTGCGTGAACTCCTGCATAGGGGTAGTGGTGTAAGTTTACAGAGGCAAGATAAGCTTAGCCCATTTCCAGTTACCTTATGGGGCCAGGATCACCTATTCAAGGCCTTTCTACTAGCTCTAAACAAAGGGTGGGCTCTGGAATGTGACCTTTTACCTAGTTTCTAACAAAGTGAGATATCATTTTAAACTTCTGACTTCTTGAGGTCATTAGAGTCAGGCTGTATTATTTTCTATCCTTTCAATGCAAACTGGAAGCTAGTCAGTCTGAGATGACACAGTTGAGAATGTTTAAAGTGGGGCTGGGTATGTAGCTCAGCTACTAACAGATGCTTGTCAAGAATGCACAAAACTGGGTTCTATCCCCAGCACTGCACAAACTGAGTGTGGAGTGCATACCTATAGTCCTAGCATTGAGTGTGACAGCGCATGCCTGTAGCTCCAGCGCTGATTGTGACAGCGCAACCTGTAGTCCTAGCATTGAGTGTGACAGCACAACCTGTAGTCCTAGCATTGAGTGTGACAGTGCATGCCTGTAGTTCCAGCACTGATTGTGACAGTGCATGCCTGTAGTCCTAGCATTGAGTGTGACAGCGCATGCCTGTAGTCCCAGCACTGAGTGTGACAACGCAACCTGTAGTTCTAGCATTGAGTGTGACAGCGCAACCTGTAGTCCTAGCATTGAGTGTGACAGCACAACCTGTAGTCCTAGCATTGAGTGTGACAGCGCATGCCTGTAGTTCCAGCGCTGATTGTGACAGTGCACGCCTGTAGTCCCAGCACTGAGTGTGACAGTGCACGCCTGTAGTTCCAGCGCTGATTGTGACAGTGCATGCCTGTAGTTCCAGCACTGAGTGTGACAGTGCACGCCTGTAGTTCCAGCGCTGATTGTGACAGTGCATGCCTGTAGTCCCAGCACTGAGTGTGACAGTGCACGCCTGTAGTTCCAGCGCTGATTGTGATAGTGTATGCCTATAGTCCCAGCACTGAGTGTGACAGTGCACACCTGTAGTCCCAGCACTGATTGTGACAGTGCATGCCTGTAGGCCCAGCACTGAGTGTGACAGTGCACGCCTGTAGTCCCAGTACTGAGTGTGATAGTGCATGCCTATAGTCACAGCATTGAATGTTACAGTGCACGCCTGTAGGCACAGCATTGAACGTGACAGTGCACGCCTGTAGTCACAGCATTGAATGTGACAGTGCATGCCTATAATTCCAGCACTGAATGTGACAGTGCACACCTGTAGTCCCAGCACTGAGTAGTGTGACAGTGGATGCCTGTAGTCTCAGCACTGAGTGTGACAGCGCAACCTGTAGTCCCAGCATTGAGTGTGACAGCACAACCTGTAGTCCCAGCATTGAGTGTGACAGTGCATGCCTATAGTCACAGCAGTAATGTGACAGTGCGCGTCTGTAGTCCCAGCACTGAGTGTGACGGTGTATGTCTATAGCCCCAGCACTGAATGTGATAGCACAACCTGTAGTCCCAGCATTGAGTGTGACAGTGCATGCCTGTAGTCCCAGCACTGAGTGTGACAGCGCAACCTGTAGTCCCAACACTGAGTGTGATAGCACAACTTGTAGTCCTAGCATTGAGTGTGACAGTGAACGCCTGTAGTCCCAGCACTGAGTGTGACAGTGCATGCCTGTAGTCCCAGCACTGAGTGTGACAGTGCACGCCTGTAGTCCTAGCATTGAGTGTGACAGTGCATACCTGTAGTCCCAGCACTGAGTGTGACAGCGCATGCCTGTAGTTCCAGCACTGATTGTGACAGTGCATGCCTGTAGTCCCAGCACTGAGTGTGACAGCGCATGCCTGTAGTCCCAGCACTGAGTGTGACAGCGCATGCCTGTAGTCCCAGAACTGAGTGTGACAGTGCACGCCTGTAGTCCTAGCATTGAGTGTGACAGCACATACCTGTAGTCCCAGCACTGAGTGTGACAGTGCACGCCTGTAGTCACAGCATTGAGTGTGACAGTGCATGCCTGTAGTCTTAACACTGCGTGTGACAGCGCATGCCTGTAGTCCCAGCACTGAGTGTGATGGTGCATGCCTGTAGTCTCAGCACTAACCTAGTGTGGAGTACACACCCGAAGTCTTAGCATTGGGAAGGTGAACACAAAAGATCAGAAGTGAACAACCATTTAGCTACATAGTCAATTCAAGTTCAGCGTGGGCTAAATGAGACCGTCTCAGAAAGAAAGAGTAATATAGGAATGAAAGGAGGAAGAGAAGAAAGTGGGGTGGCATAGAGAAGAAGCAGCCTCTAACTGAAGTGTCAGGTCAAGACTATGCCTGTAAACATAACACAGTTCAGAATTCACAGGTGAGTAAAACTTCAGGTGCTCAGCTCTATGAGATAAAATAGCAATGCCAAAAGATCAAATAATGCAAAAAAGCCATGGGAAATGTTTGGATTATCAGAAAAAATTAAAGAAAAGAAAAGACTTTCATTTCTGGGCATTGGTGAGGGAGGCAGAAGCAGGCAGATTTCTGAGTTCAAGGCCAGCCTGGTCTACAGAGTGAGTTCCAGGACAGCCAGGGCTACACAGAGAAGCCCTGTCTCGAAAAAAGCAAACAAAGCAAAACAAAACCAAAAGACTTTCATTAACTACAATTCCATAATCTTCAAGTGAGATTGAGGTGCTATCACATGGGGACTGTTACTGAACAGCAAAGCAGTTACATCCACGAAAGCTCAAATTGTCAAAAGTAGATTTATTAAACATACCTTTGTGATATTGTGATGTCTAACCCTTGTAAAACAGGAAGTTATCCATTTTAGGTTAATATCTGCTCACCACTGAGTCCCAAGTAATGACTGCGATTCATTCTGTATTTTTCTTCTTACACGGAGCACAGCCTCTAACCTTGTCACACGTCAGAGGTGTTGTTTACCTTGCAGTTCTTAAGGTAAATCTAAGCAGTTGGACTGATTGACAACATTCAAACTCAAGTTAAATCTGAGGCACAGCTACCATTCTTCTTTTCCTTTATCTTGGGCCCCAAGAGTCATGCTAAGAGGAGAGCATCCTGAAAGGTCTGTGAACTTTCTGGAGCTGCCTCCCTATCTTTAAAAAAACAAACAAACAAACAAAACGTTTTACTGAAGCTCAGACCTGTAACTCATGATATAGCCCAGGCTGGCCTCTAACCTTGAACTCTCCTGTTTCCGCCTTCCAGGTGCTGGGATTATGGGCATCTATGGGATCATCCACATCTAACATTTCTTTTTTTAAGATTAAGGTCTCTTGTAGCCCATACCGGCCTCAAACTTACTGTGTAGCTGAAGGCGAACTTGAACTTCTGAACTTCCTGTCTCTGCCTCCTGAGCCCTGGGGTTACAGACATGTGGCATCACTTGTAGGTTGTAAGTACGTCTTTAACCTAGGTTATATGTGACCAAGTGAGATTATAGTTGCTTAAGTTTTAGACGACAGTGACCCAGTGGCAGAAGCTTTCTTGGTTCTCCCTACTCTCTTTTATACACATAGTTTAAAGATTTATTTATTACAGGTAAGTCCACTGTAGTTGTCTTGAGACACTTTTTTCTTCTCTCTCTGGCCCCATTCGCTGCGGGCCCCCACTTGCTCCGGCCCAAAGATTTATTTATTTATTTATTATGTAAGTTCACTGTAGCTATATTCAGACACCCCAGAAGAGGGCATCAGATCTTATTACAGATGGTTGTGAGCCACCATGTGGTTGCTTGTATTTGAACTCAGGACATCCGGAATAGCAGTCAGTGCTCTTAACTGCTGAGCCATCTCTCCAGCCCCCATAGTTTTATTTTTTTAACATTTGGATATATTCTGTCTTACTCCCTTTTAATCTTTGCTTACCTTTATTCTTTGCATTATATATAATATTAATCAATACAAATTGGCAATGTTAACTTCTAGGAACAAAGAGATAGCATTTTATAAGAACATTTATGAAGAAGTTGGACATAACCTCATCCATCAAAAAATACTACGCAAATATATATTTTTATTTTTTTTTATATTTTAAAGTCTGTGACATCTCAACGGATTTCTCTGTATACATGTTGTATAATAAATATACACTCGTTCATTCCAAAAAATGTATGTTTAACACCATTACTTATTAGGTAAATACAAATTCAAACTACACTGAGGAACTGTGGATACCACTCACTGGGGAGCCCTGGATACCACTCACTGGGGAGCCCTGGATACCACACACTGGGGAGCCCTGGGTACCACACACTGGGGAGCCCTGGGTACCACACACTGGGGAGCCCAGGGTACCACTCACTGGGGAGCCCTGGATACCACACACTGGGGAGCCCTGGATACCACTCACTGGGGAGCCCAGGGTACCACTCACTGGGGAGCCCTGGATACCACTCACTGGGGAGCCCTGGGTACCACACACTGGGGAGCCCTGGATACCACTCACTGGGGAGCCCTGGATACCACTCACTGGGGAGCCCTGGGCACCACTCACTGGGGAGCCCTGGGTACCACACACTGGGGAGCCCTGGATACCACTCACTGGGGAGCCCTGGATACCACTCACTGGGGAGCCCTGGGTACCACTCACTGGGGAGCCCTGGGTACCACTCACTGGGGAGCCCTGGGTACCACTCACTGGGGAGCCCTGGATACCACTCACTGGGGAGCCCTGGGTACCACTCACCGGGGAGCCCTGGGTACAACACACCGGGGAGCCCTGGGTACCACACACTGGGGAGCCCTGGATACCACACACTGGGGGGCCCTGGATACCACTCACTGGGGAGCCCTGGATACCACTCACTGGGGAGCCCTGGGTACCACTCACTGGGGAGCCCTGGATACCACTCACTGGGGAGCCCTGGGTACCACTCACCAGGGAGCCCTGGGTACCACACACCGGGGAGCCCTGGGCACCACACACTGGGGAGCCCTGGATACCACACACTGGGGGGCCCTGGATACCACTCACTGGGGAGCCCTGGGTACCACTCACTGGGGAGCCCTGGGTACCACTCACCGGGGAGCCCTGAGTACAACACACCGGGGAGCCCTGGGTACCACACACTGGGGAGCCCTGGATACCACACACTGGGGGGCCCTGGATACCACTCACTGGGGAGCCCTGGGTACCACTCACTGGGGGGCCCTGGATACCACTCACTGGGGAGCCCTGGATACCACTCACTGGGGAGCCCTGGGTACCACTCACTGGGGAGCCCTGGGTACCATACACTGGGGAGCCCTGGATACCACTCACTGGGGAGCCCTGGATACCACTCACTGGGGAGCCCTGGGTACCACTCACTGGGGAGCCCTGGGTACCACTCACTGGGGAGCCTTGGATACCACTCACTGGGGAGCCCTGGGTACCACTCACCGGGGAGCCCTGGGTACAACACACCTGGGAGCCCTGGGTACCACACACTGGGGAGCCCTGGATACCACACACTGGGGGGCCCTGGATACCACTCACTGGGGAGCCCTGGATACCACTCACTGGGGAGCCCTGGGTACCACTCACTGGGGAGCCCTGGATACCACTCACTGGGGAGCCCTGGGTACCACTCACCAGGGAGCCCTGGGTACCACACACCGGGGAGCCCTGGGCACCACACACTGGGGAGCCCTGGATACCACACACTGGGGGGCCCTGGATACCACTCACTGGGGAGCCCTGGATACCACTCACTGGGGAGCCCTGGGTACCACTCACTGGGGAGCCCTGGGTACCACTCACCGGGGAGCCCTGAGTACAACACACCGGGGAGCCCTGGGTACCACACACTGGGGAGCCCTGGATACCACACACTGGGGGGCCCTGGATACCACTCACTGGGGAGCCCTGGGTACCACTCACTGGGGGGCCCTGGATACCACTCACTGGGGAGCCCTGGATACCACACACTGGGGAGCCCTGGATACCACTCACTGGGGAGCCCTGGGTACCACTCACCGGGGAGCCCTGGATACCACTCACTGGGGAGCCCTGGGTACCACTCACCAGGGAGCCCTGGGTACCACACACCGGGGAGCCCTGGGTACCACACACTGGGGAGCCCTGGATACCACACACTGGGGGGCCCTGGATACCACTCACTGGGGAGCCCTGGATACCACTCACTGGGGAGCCCTGGGTACCACTCACTGGGGAGCCCTGGATACCACTCACTGGGGAGCCCTGGGTACCACTCACCGGGGAGCCCTGGGTACAACACACCGGGGAGCCCTGGGTACCACACACTGGGGAGCCCTGGATACCACACACTGGGGGGCCCTGGATACCACTCACTGGGGAGCCCTGGATACCACTCACTGGGGAGCCCTGGGTACCACTCACTGGGGAGCCCTGGGTACCATACACTGGGGAGCCCTGGATACCACTCACTGGGGAGCCCTGGATACCACTCACTGGGGAGCCCTGGGTACCACTCACTGGGGAGCCCTGGGTACCACACACTGGGGAGCCCTGGGTACCACACACTGGGGAGCCCTGGGTACCACTCACTGGGGAGCCCTGGGTACCACACACTGGGGAGCCCTGGGTACCACTCACTGGGGAGCCCTGGATACCACTCACTGGGGAGCCCTGGGTACCACTCACTGGGGAGCCCTGGATACCACTCACTGGGGAGCCCTGGGTACCACTCACTGGGGAGCCCTGGGTACCACACACTGGGGAGCCCTGGGTGCAACACACGGGGAGCCCTGGGTACCACACACTGGGGAGCCCTGGGTACCACACACTGGGGGGCCCTGGATACCACTCACTGGGGAGCCCTGGATACCACTCACTGGGGAGCCCTGGATACCACTCACTGGGGATCCCTGGATACCACTCACTGGGGAGCCCTGGGTACCACTCACTGGGGAGCCCTGGGTACCACTCACTGGGGAGCCCTGGGTACCACTCACTGGGGATCCCTGGATACCACTCACTGGGGAGCCCTGGGTACCACTCACTGGGGAGCCCTGGATACCACTCACTGGGGAGCCCTGGATACCACTCACTGGGGAGCCCTGGGTACCACTCACTGGGGAGCCCTGGATACCACTCACTGGGGAGCCCTGGGTACTACTCACCGGGGGAGCCCTGGGTACCACACACTGGGGAGCCCTGGGTACCACACACCGGGGCAGCCCTGGGTACCACTCACTGGGGAGCCCTGGGTACCACTCACTGGGGAGCCCTGGGTACCACTCACTGGGGAGCCCTGGATACCACTCACTGGGGAGCCCTGGGTACCACTCACCGGGGAGCCCTGGGTACAACACACCGGGGAGCCCTGGGTACCACACACTGGGGAGCCCTGGATACCACACACTGGGGGGCCCTGGATACCACTCACTGGGGAGCCCTGGATACCACTCACTGGGGAGCCCTGGGTACCACTCACTGGGGAGCCCTGGATACCACTCACTGGGGAGCCCTGGGTACCACTCACCAGGGAGCCCTGGGTACCACACACCGGGGAGCCCTGGGCACCACACACTGGGGAGCCCTGGATACCACACACCGGGGGGCCCTGGATACCACTCACTGGGGAGCCCTGGATACCACTCACTGGGGAGCCCTGGGTACCACTCACTGGGGAGCCCTGGGTACCACTCACTGGGGAGCCCTGGGTACCACTCACTGGGGAGCCCTGGATATCACACACTGGGGAGCCCTGGATACCACACACCGGGGGGCCCTGGATACCACTCACTGGGGAGCCCTGGGTACCACTCACTGGGGAGCCCTGGGTACCACTCACTGGGGAGCCCTGGGTACCACTCACCGGGGAGCCCTGAGTACAACACACCGGGGAGCCCTGGGTACCACACACTGGGGAGCCCTGGATACCACACACTGGGGGGCCCTGGATACCACTCACTGGGGAGCCCTGGATACCATACACTGGGGAGCCCTGGGTACCACTCACTGGGGAGCCCTGGGTACCACTCACCGGGGAGCCCTGGATACCACTCACTGGGGAGCCCTGGGTACCACTCACCAGGGAGCCCTGGGTACCACACACTGGGGAGCCCTGGATACCACACACTGGGGGGCCCTGGATACCACTCACTGGGGAGCCCTGGATACCACTCACTGGGGAGCCCTGGGTACCACTCACTGGGGAGCCCTGGATACCACTCACTGGGGAGCCCTGGGTACCACTCACCGGGGAGCCCTGGGTACAACACACCGGGGAGCCCTGGGTACCACACACTGGGGAGCCCTGGATACCACACACTGGGGGGCCCTGGATACCACTCACTGGGGAGCCCTGGATACCACTCACTGGGGAGCCCTGGGTACCACTCACTGGGGAGCCCTGGGTACCATACACTGGGGAGCCCTGGATACCACTCACTGGGGAGCCCTGGATACCACTCACTGGGGAGCCCTGGGTACCACTCACTGGGGAGCCCTGGGTACCACTCACTGGGGAGCCCTGGGTACCACACACTGGGGAGCCCTGGGTACCACTCACTGGGGAGCCCTGGGTGCAACACACCGGGGAGCCCTGGATACCACTCACTGGGGAGCCCTGGGTACCACTCACTGGGGAGCCCTGGATACCACTCACTGGGGAGCCCTGGGTACCACTCACCGGGGAGCCCTGGGTACCACTCACTGGGGAGCCCTGGGTACCACACACTGGGGAGCCCTGGGTACCACTCACTGGGGAGCCCTGGGTGCAACACACCGGGGAGCCCTGGATACCACTCACTGGGGAGCCCTGGGTACCACTCACTGGGGAGCCCTGGATACCACTCACTGGGGAGCCCTGGGTACCACTCACTGGGGAGCCCTGGGTACCACACACTGGGGAGCCCTGGGTGCAACACACGGGGAGCCCTGGGTACCACACACTGGGGAGCCCTGGGTACCACACACTGGGGGGCCCTGGAAACCACTCACTGGGGAGCCCTGGATACCACTCACTGGGGAGCCCTGGATACCACTCACTGGGGATCCCTGGATACCACTCACTGGGGAGCCCTGGGTACCACTCACTGGGGAGCCCTGGGTACCACTCACTGGGGAGCCCTGGGTACCACTCACTGGGGATCCCTGGATACCACTCACTGGGGAGCCCTGGGTACCACTCACTGGGGAGCCCTGGATACCACTCACTGGGGAGCCCTGGATACCACTCACTGGGGAGCCCTGGGTACCACTCACTGGGGAGCCCTGGATACCACTCACTGGGGAGCCCTGGGTACCACTCACTGGGGAGCCCTGGGTACCACACACTGGGGAGCCCTGGGTGCAACACACCGGGGAGCCCTGGGTACCACACACTGGGGAGCCCTGGATACCACACACTGGGGGGCCCTGGGTACCACTCACTGGGGAGCCCTGGGTACCACTCACTGGGGAGCCCTGGATACCACACACTGGGTAGCCCTGGGTACCACACACTGGGCAGCCCTGGGTACCACTCACTGGGGAGCCCTGGGTACCACTCACTGGGGAGCCCTGGGTACCACTCACTGGGGAGCCCTGGGTACCACACACTGGGGAGCCCTGGGTACCACTCACTGGGGAGCCCTGGGTACCACACACTGGGGAGCCCTGGGTACCACTCACTGGGGAGCCCTGGATACCACACACTGGGGAGCCCTGGATACCACACACTGGGGAGCCCTGGGTACCACACACTGGGGAGCCCTGAGTACCACTCACTGGGGAGCCCTGGATACCACTCACTGGGGAGCCCTGGGTACCACACACTGGGGAGCCCTGGGTACCACTCACTGGGGAGCCCTGGGTACCACACACTGGGGAGCCCTGGATACCACACACTGGGGAGCCCTGGGTACCACTCACTCGGGAGCCCTGGGTACCACACACTGGGGAGCCCTGGGTATCACACACTGGGGAGCCCTGGGTATCACACACTGGGGGGCCCTGGGTACCACTCACTGGGGAGCCCTGGGTACCACACACTGGGGAGCCCTGGGTACCACTCACTGGGGAGCCCTGTTATCACTCACTGGTAGAAGGCTTGCCGTGCATGAGGCTGCTCTGGTGGCAAAGACACCACTGTCATTCTACAGCGGGGATAAATGTTATGGGACTCATAGGACGGAGCAATAAAGGATACACACACAGAAAACACAAGGGCCAAGGATCCAGAAGGCAAATTATTGGCACAGTGACCCCAAATGAATACTGCATGACTTCCACAAGGATAAAGACAAACAAGGCTTACAAGAACCAAGAAGGAGCCCAGCGAGAAGGACGCATATTCCTCCTCTCTACCCCTCAGTGCTGCAAGTGTGTGCCACCATGCCTGTCCATTTTTCCTAAGAACTGGGCATGGAACTCAAGTTTTTAGGCTTGTATGGCAAGCACTTACAAACTAAGTTCTTTCCCTAGCACTCGTTAATTAATTTTTATAGTAATTTTAAAAGCCTGTTTTTGTTAAAACACATGGTGCTATACTCTGGAAAGGGTAATTTTTACTATGTGCAAATTACATACAGTAATAAAGGAGAAAAATAATAAAGTTTTAATAGATTTAGGAAAAACTCATTTAAAAAACAAATGAATACCCACTGAAACTCTAAGTAGACTAGATATACATGGCAACTTCCTCAACTTGATAAAGAATACCAGTGAAAAGATTATAGATAGTATCAGAGCAAATGTAAGATATTGAATATTTGTTCTCCAAAATGTTTGTAGCAAAACAAAAATAGCCATTCTTAAACAACCTTATGTCCAATCAGAGTTCTGAAAAACCCAGCAAATGGAAGGAGACACGACAGGGGGCTCCAAAGGAATGTTTAACTCTTGTTATACAGATGATATGACTGTTTTTGAAGAAAACCCTAAACAAGAAATCTTCAGAATAAGTGAATCACATTAATAAATATGTGTTTACATTTATTTCTGTATACTGACAAGGAATTACTGAGGAAAATGGAATTTCCATGTGAGTAGCAGCTTCTACTGGTAAGCACATAGCATGGTGAAATTTGGGTTTCTAAAGCATTCTCCAGTAACAGGAGCCAGAGCTCTTTGGAAATATGGCAGATTCCAGAATGGAAGCAGGAAATGCATGAACTAGAAGCACCTCAGTGCTGGAGAGACAAGTGGCACACACCTATCCTAGCACTGAGGACACAGAGGCAAGGCTCAGGAGTTTCAGATGATCCCGTCTTAAAACAAAATGAAAGAGAGTGCCAAAACAAAATGGAAAAGTGTGTTGATGAAGGTATTCTACCGCTTCCCTCCAATGACACCTACAGGCGTAAGCTAGAGTAAGTACAGGAAGATCTATAAATTAGTGTTAGACTATAATTCAAATTTTATGAACACTGGGAGTCCATACTGAGCTACACAAAGGATTAAATCAATAAGTCAGTAAATGGAAGATGAGACAATTCTTCCATGCAGACTTCCAGACAGTTTATGTAGTCATAAAATGCTGAAAGATGTGGAACATATACATTCTTTAAGAAGATTGTGCAGAGTGACTTCCTTCCCAAGAATAGAGAATGGAAAGGGTAGGAAAAAGGTCTCTCTATAGAAAAGCTTTACCGGGTGGTGAAGGTCAAACTTGACAGTAATTAGTAGTGTTGCTCTTACACGCCTTTGATATGATGAAGGCAGCATCTTGTCCCACTAGCTGCCCTGCAGAGCCAGGAGAAAAGCATCTGAGAAGTCTTCACTGAAAGGCATTCATTCTGCCGTGACGCTTGTCCGGTGCCCCTCCGGGCTTTTGAAGACATCCAACAGGGCAAGTCAAGAGGCTCTTGAGGAGACATGAAGACTAGTGAGTCTTAGATGAGATCTCAGAACTTGAGATCAATGTTGAGTAAATTCTGGACTCTAGATGACAGTAGTGTGATAATGTTGGTTCATTCATTTTTGACAGGTTGTTTGTAATAGGGCAACTTGAGTGCAAAAAATATGAGAACTCCCTGCACTCTCTTAATATCTTATACAGAAGTGTTCAAGCAATTAGTCCAGGGATGTATCTCAGTTGGTAGAGTGCTTGCCTAGTATGCCTGAAGTCCTGGGTTTGATCCCTGCATTGCATAAATCAGCTGTGATTGTGAACATCTGCAATTTCGGCACTTGAGATATTGAAGTAGAAGACTTAGAATTCAAGGCTGACTGCACCTACATTTCAAGTTTAAAGCCAGCCCGAGATACAAGTGAGTGAATAAATAAGAAGCCATTATATGAGAGAAAGAAGATATGAATAAATGGATGGATGGATGGATAGACAGGTAGGTAAATGGACAGATACATAGACATATACACATTCTAATCTCATCATTTTAAAAGCAATATGGATAACATTTAACATTGCTAAATGAAATTCCTAGAATTCTATCAACCTCTACAAATTAATAAAGTGATTCCAAAATAATCTTAAAGACTAAAGTTCGAAGATGTATACCTCCAGATTTCAAGACATATTAGACAGCCGGTTGGTGGTGGCCCACGCCTGTAATCCCAGCACTCTGGGAGGCAGGGGCAGGCGGATTTCTGAGTTGGAGGCCAGCCTGGTCTACAGAGTGAGTTCCAGGACAGCCAGGACTATACAGAGAAACCCTGTCTTGAAAAAAAAAAACCAAATTCGAGACATATTAGCTATATTTAGAAATTGTTATTGTGGGCTGGAGAGAGGCCTCAGTGGTTAAGAGTACTGGCTGCTTTTCCAGAGGTCCTGAGTTCAATTCCCAGCAACCACATGGTAGATCACAACCATCTGTAATGGGATCTGATGCCCTCTTTTGGTTTGTCTGAAGACAGCTACAGTGTACTTATATACATTAAATAAATAAATAAATAAATAAATAAATAAATAAATAAATAATTCTTTTAAAAAAAGAAAACTGTTATTGTATAACAGTAGTTGAGTAGATCAATTGGATAAAACTTCAAATTCAGAATTAATCCATATATATGTACTATCTTTGTTTTCAACAAAACCAAGTTTTCTGGTTAGTGGTGGTGGGGGGATATCAGTAGAAGAAGGTGGATGTTCTTAAGGGAGAAAACTGAGATCCAACCTTTGCCTCACACCACTGCAAAAGGTAAGTGTGAAAAGCTTCTCAAAGAAACTATCAGAGATATGTTTGCAGTACTCTAGGAGATTTCTTAGAACACAAAAGTTCCAAAGAATAATTATAGTAAAAAAGATAGACTTTATCAAAATGAAAATTTTCTTATAATTGAAAGCAGCATTAAAAATTAAACAATGGGGTCCTGGAGAGATGGCTCAGTGGGTAAGAGCACTGACTGCTCTTGCGAAGGTCCTGAGTTCAAATCCTAGCAACCATATGGTAGCTCACAACCATCTGTAATGAGATCTGATGCCCTCTTCTGGGGTGTCTGAAGACAGATACAGTGTACTTAGATAATAATAAATAAATATTTTTAAAAAATTAAATGATGTACCATATTCTGGGAGGAAATTTTACAAATCAAATATATTTGATAAAAGTGCTCTGATCACCAATTAGATATCAGCATTCTATCATCTAATGTATATAACATCTGCTATCTGTCATTTTATCCTGTCATTGATCTACAACTACAAATCAATAATGAAAAGGAATTAGTGGCACCATGAGGTGGAAAAACGTACTCCAACAGGCATCTCATAAGGGGAAATGCAAGAGTGCCTGGTGAACACTCACATGCTCTCTACCGCCCTCTTCCTCAGCCACTGGGTCACATAAGCGAGGAAGTTGAATTACTCAGTGTATTAGGGTTCTCTGAGAAACAAAATGAATAGCTGTGTGTGTGTGTGTGTGTGTGTGTGTGAGAGAGAGAGAGAGAGAGAGAGAGAGAGAGATCTGTGTGTGTATGTGTCTCTCTGTGTGTTATCTCTGTGTCTGTATGTGTCTCTTTTATCTGTGTGTCTGTGTCACTGTGTGTGTGATCTGTGTGTCTGTGTCTCTCTCTGTGTGATCTCTGTGTGTGTCTGTCTCTCTCTGTGTGTGTGATATCTCTCTGTGTGTATGTGTCTGTGTGTTATTTCTGTCTGTATATGTCTCTGTGTGTGTTATCTCTGTGTCTGTATGTGTCTCTCTGTGTGTTATCTCTGTGTTTGTATGTGTCTGTGTGTGTGTTATTTCTGTATGTGTCTCTGTGTGCTATCTCTGTGTTTGTATGTGTCTCTGTGTGTGTTATCTCTGTGTCTGTCTGTTTGTCTGTGTGTGTTATTTCTGTCCGTATATGTCTCTGTGTGTGTTATCTGTGTGTCTGTATGTGTCTCTGTGTGTGTTATCTGTGTGTCTGTGTCACTGTGTATGTGATCTCTCTCTGTGTGTCTTTCTGTGTATAATCTCTGTGTATCTTTCTGTGTATAATCTGTGTGTCTGTGTGTGTGATATCTCTCTGTGTGTATGTGTCTGTGTGTTATTTCTGTGTCTGTATATATCTCTATGTGTGTTATCTCTGTGTCTGTATGTGTCTCTATGTGTGTTATCTGTGTGTCTGTGTCACTGTGTATGTGATCTCTCTGTGTGCGTGTCTTTCTGTGTATAATCTCTGTGTGTCTTTCTGTGTATAATCTGTGTGTCTGTGTGTGTGTGATATCTCTCTGTGTGTATGTGTCTGTGTGTTATTTCTGTGTCTGTATATGTCTCTCTATGTGTGTTATCTCTGTGTCTGTATGTGTCCCTGTGTCTGTTATCTCTGTGTCTGTATGTGTCTCTCTGTGTGTTATCTGTGTGTCTGTGTCACTGTGTATGTGATCTCTGTGTGTGTGTGTCTTTCTGTGTGTAATCTCTGTGTGTCTGTGTGTGTGATCTCTCTCTGTGTGTGTGTCTCTGTTTGTGTGTGTGATATCTCTGTGTGTATGTGTCTGTGTGTTATTTCTGTGTCTGTATATGTCTCTCTGTGTGTGTTATCTCTGTTTCTGTATGTGTCTCTGTGTGTGTTGTCTGTGTATCTGTGTCACTGTGTATGTGATCTCTCTGTGTGTGTGTCTCTCTGTGTGTAATCTCTGTGTGTCTGTGTCTCTGTGTGTGTGTGTCTATCTGTGTGTGTGTTTATGTAGCTGGGGAATCTAGCAGAGCCCTTGGATCCCTTGCAGCTGGAGTTATTACAGTTCTGAGCTGCTAGAATAGGTGCTGGGAACAGAAATCAAGTTCTCTGCAAGAGTAGTGCCCACTCTGATTCATCTCCCCAGTTCCATAATGAAGAATTTAAAGACTATGAGATTGGCTTTTAGGAAAGCTTGATGTTAGAGTGGAGAACAAACTTCAGGGCAGGTATTGACCATGGGGCCTGGAAGAAGTCCAAAGTTCTTAGATAAGGCCAGACATCAGGCTAATAGGCAGCTAGTCAAGGGCAAGCCAAGTTAAGTTGCTGTGGGATGCAAAAGAAACTGATTTAAGGTGGTTACGAATGTGGAAGAGCCTTAGTCGTGGAGCCAGCACTGGAAAGGCCCCCAATACCCTACTTTACAGATAAGGGGTCTGAGACTCAGAGAGGGGAAGCCACTTACCCATGTCACACAGTGTCCTGACAACTTGTCAGACAGAATGTAGGTGCTGTCCCTGGTTAGGGACTCTCTCCATGCATTTCCTCTTGTGCTTATAGCTCAGCTTGTCCTCAAGAGTGTCCAGCATCACCCAGGTGGGATCCCCAGGTCTCCTCACTCAGGATTACCTCAGACTGCTTGAGAGTGGGCAGGACATGATGAGCCAAGCTAGACAGTTTGTCTGTGCACAGTCCTGGTCCTGGAGCAGTTACCCTCTTCCTGTGGCTGCAAGGCTGACCCTGAGAAGCATTATTTTAATCAAGCACATTGGAGGAGGTGACTGCAAATGTGACAGGAGCTGTTAGAAGATGTGTGCTAAATGCGATGGAGTAAAAGGCAAGTAAAAAGTCACATTTGTTACTTTTGCTTCTTTTAATAGCAACCTAGCAACCTTCAAGTCTGGCTTTTCACACAAGGCTCCTAGTGGTTTCCTGATCCACAGCCTCATTAGATCTAGGGGGAGTGAGGGGGACAGAGAGTGCCAGGCCTGGGTGCCAAGGTGGGCCACCTCCTGGTAGGCAGTGCCAGAGACTGAGCAGAAGGCTTGGGTAGACTTCAAATGCCCACGTTCCTCTCCCCTCCTCTCTACTTACTAATCACCTCAGTAAAACCTCCAGACATAGGCAACAGCAAAGGAATGCTGGGGGCATCCAGTAAGCATGTGGACACTGTCCCCTGAGCTCAAGAAGTTTTGACAGTTTCCACAGAGACGTTTTCCTTTCTTGGAGGTGGACTGTGGCAGCATGCACTCCTGCAAGCCTGGGGATTCAACATGGGGACTGACCTGTCACCCAGTGGGGCCAAGCTGAGGGAATGTGATGCTTTCCTCAGGGAAAACTCCTGCCCATCTGAGGAAAGGTGTGGAGCTGATGGAGGACAGGGGACCTTCTTGCCTGGGGCCTTGAGTTCCCTCTTGAGAAGGCTCTGGTTTCGAATGGGGCTTTCTTGGGAGTGTATGAAGCTGTGTGTATGTCTTAGCTCTCAGGTCCTCTTTGCTAGCTGCATGGTGGCTCCGTGCTGGTGTGGAAACAGCATGCCTTTGCTCACCCGAGCAGGGATGGAGCTTCGATGGATTGAAAGGGAAGTCTACGGCTGGAGGCAGGGAGGGAGAAGTCAAGACTCCTGGCAGTCCCTGAACATCAGTGCAGGAAAGCAGTAGGATGCCTGTATGGACAGCCATGTTGCATGCAAAAGAGTTATGAAGGCTTGGGTCAGGAGTGTCAGAGAGCTGCGGAGCTGTGTGCCTCTAGCTAGCAGCAGCACAGGAGCAGCGTCCATGGTGAAGTCACTGTGGATGAAGACCAGCTGTGCTAGTTCACTGCTTAGTACAGCCTCTGCTTTTCTTTAATACGGGCTGGTAAGTGAGCAAAAACAGGATGGTCATGTGTCTGAGCTCTGGGGTGAGATGGGAGAGGAAGACATTGGATTTGAAGGGGCTTAAAAGGAGAGAGTATAGGGGAGTCTTCATGTGTCAGATATAGTCACAGCTCTATGTTCATGATATTATTATGACTAAATGGATTAGCCCAGGGAACACTGAACCTTAGAGTTTGTATTCCTGCACAAACATCATGACTAAGACGCAGGTTGGGGAGGAAAGGGTTTATTGAGCTTACACTTCCACATTGCTGTTCATCACCAAAGGAAGTTAGACAGGAACTCAAGCAGGTCAGGAAGCAGGAGCTGATGCAGAGACCATGGAGGGATGTTTCTTACTGGCTTGCTTCCCCTGATTTGCTCAGCTTGCTTTCTTATAGAGCCCAGGACTACCCGCCCAGGGATAGCACCACCCACTATGGGCCCTCCCCCCTTGATCACCAACTGAGAAAATGCCCCACAGCTGGATCTCATGGAGGTATTTCCTCACCTAAACTCCTTTCTCTGTGATAACTCCAGCTTGTGTCAAGTTGACACACACCAGTCAGTACATAGTCATTCCTTATGAATAGGGAGGGAAACCTCCACCCTGCGGTGAACACTTCACAGCTCATGGACAAGACTTGGAGTTGTAATGTGACAAAGATTCCATGGCAGCTGAGGAGGCTGCCTCATGGACAAACAGATTCAGGCTGTGCCTCCCCTTAGCCAGCCTTCCATAAAGAGAGCAAGGAGCCTTCTGTTTTAGATGTGTTCCTCGGGTCTCTCTTGCCCAGAGTTAAGAAATTGTTGGTTTGAGGGTTTTTTTTAAAATTTCTTTTTGTTTGTTTGTTTGTTTGGATTTTTTTTTTTTTTGAGACAGGGTTTCTCTGTATAGCCCTGGCTGTCCTGGAACTCACTCTGTAGACCAGGCAGGCCTCGAACTCAGAAATCCGCCTGCTGGGATTAAAGGCATGTGCCATCACTGCCTAGCAGGTTTGTTTTTCTAACACAAGTAGAGACCTGACCTCCATCTAATCAAATATCTGAACATCTCTGGAAGGGGTAAAGAGCTTCCCTCTGAGCCCTCAAAACACACCTGTATGTGCCTGTTCCATCGTCGCCGCCCAGTATGTTTATCATGTGACAGCATGTTCTCTGGTTTTACTAATGCAGCCAGGATGAGACTGAGTGGTTTCTGGCCCTCCACTGCCTACAAATGCTGCTTTTAGCTCAGGCCAGACTGGCCCTGCCCTGACTGCTGATCCTGCCATTGGCTCTGGCTGCTCTACATTCTCTTGTCTCTGAGTGTCCCACACATTCCCTGCATGGCCAGCTCAGTGCCCATCTGCCTCTGCAGCTATTATTAGGCGCCACTGCAACCCAATCAAGCCAAAGGATTTGGTTTTTATTATCAAGTGTCATAAGACTAGCATGTATATGTCTGTTTAGGAAACATCCTTGCAAGGCTGAGATAAATATTAATGATGATAATCTCTTAAAAGGACCAGCACTCTGGCCCAAACTTGCTTTCAGATGTCCATGGGGCTGTAGGTAATTCTGAATCTCTTCCTTGGTCTTGTCACCTCTGGGTCACACTCAATAGCACCAGAGCCCCAGAACAGCTTCCAGCCTGTCATGACTAGGGTTTGAGAGCAGACTAGTCATCCCTCCCTTGTGGGAATCACACAGACAACCTATGAACCAAACTCAGTGACTTCCCACACAGGGATTTAGAGGTCCTCAGAGCATGTCTGGGAAATTTCAGTGACTGCATGTGAAGCACTGGCCTTACCCCCTGTCCTGTGGGAAGAGGACAGCACAGTGGATTCCCAGGACTGTGCTCAGAGACCATTAGGAAGAAATAGTACATCTTATCAGATCTTCAAAACTAGTGAGTGGTAGAGGCCAGAGAGACTCCAAAGAACATGCTCTTTCCACTGTGTGTGTCCTGAGGTGGCCCAGGATGCACCACAGAAGACACAGGTCCTGGAAGAGTAATGGAGATGAAAGGGTTCAATATGGCCTCTGAGCCTGAAGCAAGCTGAGAGGCCTCAGGTGCTGGTGGCTTCTCTCCTTCACTGTTTCTTTTTGTTTGTTTTGTTTTGGTTTGGTTTTGGTTTTTTTTGGATTTGGTTTTTTCGAGACAGGGTTTCTCTATATAGCCCTGGTGATCCTGAAAATCACTCTGTAGACCAGGCTAGCCTCGAACTCAGAAATCCACCTGCCTCTGCCTCGCCAAGTGCTGGGATTACAGGTGTGCGCCACCACGCCCGGCTCCTTCACTGTTTCTGTTTTTTGTTTTTTGTTTTTGTTTTTGTTTATTTTTGTTTTTTTCAAGACAGCGTTTTTCTCTGTATAGCCCTTTCTGTCCTGGAACTCACTCTGTAGACCAGGCTGGCCTCGAACTCAGAAATCCACCTGCCTTTGCCTCCAGAGTGCTGGGATTACAGGCGTGCGCCACCACGCCCGGCTTCTTCACTGTTTCTCACATGGCCTTTCCGTGCTGTGATTAGTCACAGAGAGCCGTGCACCCTGACTCATGTGCTCTTTGCAGCTTCTGTTCTACTTTTTACACAGGTTACAGAGAAAGGAATCATGGCTTCTAGTATAATCTTGAGCATCCGATTATTGAGTCCTAATGTATTTTAAATTTGCACTCAACTCTGCGGCTCTCACTTGCATCTATGTAAATGATATCTAATAAGAATCTGAAGGGGCTGGAGAGATGGCTCAGCAGTCGCCCACGCCTTTAACCCCAGCACTTGGGAGGCAGAGGCGGGCAGATTTCTGAGTTTGAGGCCAGCCTGGTCTACAGAGTGAGTTCCAGCACAGCCAGGGCTATACAGAGAAACCCTGTCTCCAAAACCAAAACCAAAAAAAAAAAAAAAAAAAAAAAAAAGGCACTGACTGCTGTTCCAAAGGTCCTGAGCTGAAATCCCAGCAACCACATAGTGTTTGACGACCATCTGTAACGAGAATAGATGCCCTCTTCTGGTGTGTCTGAAAACAGACACAGTGTACTTACATATAATAAATAACTTAAAAAAAAAAAAAAAGAATCTGAAGATATTCAGGTAAAATTCCGAATTTCCTCCAGTGTTAACTGACTCATAAAGACAGCCAGTCAGTGGCGGCACCAGACTTGGCCCTTGAGCCTGCATCCTGTGGGGGGTCCATATGCCACAGCCGACTTCTGACCTGCCTGAGAAGGTGGTTTGGGTGAAAAAAAGCAAGGTTTTGGTGGAAGAAAAGCAGCCATGGTTCGGGCTGGAGTGAGAACACTGAAGAGTCAGGTAGAGATGGGACAGCTTGAATGTGACGCTGAAGGGGACAGGCAAGAGCAGTGGACACCTGGCCAATATATTCCTGCACCACAGTTCTCAGTGCTCCCCAGGCTCTCAGACGCCACCGCCACTTCCTCCAGCCTCGGCACAGCCTTTGGAGCCGAACATCAAGGCATTCAGTCAACAAAGAATTTGCTTCCACCCTAGCCAAGGAGGCTGCTCTGGCTTATTACCTCACTGTGAGCTTGATGATTATAACTACATAGATGAGAGTCTCTCAGTCTCTTTCAGCACCTCCTCAATTGACTTCCCAGAATCACAAGTGTTCACCACACCTCATGTGCTAATTAATTTCCCTGTGGCTCCTGCTCTGCCGCTTAACAGTGGCCTTCAGGTCCCAAGAATCTATTGTCTTCAAGGGAGTAGGTGGAATCAAATCGAACAACCTAATGAACACTTGCTCTGAGACCCATGGTGACCAGAGGCAAGGATTGTGGGACTACAGGTCACAGTCAGAGGGTCATTTATGCATATAAATGTCACACTGTGAACTCTAGGTTCAACAGAAGGGTAAATAAATCTGACAGGTTGGCAGTGGATAATAGGTTCATATGCTATGATTTATCAAGCCTTTGTGGAGACAATGTATAAACCAAGGGAAGGCCTTTTGTATTGTCTAGGCTAGAAGTGTACACACGTTCTGCACACCGTGGAGTGGGGCCAGCAACACAGCCCATGGGCCAGTACCATTTGCAGGTTGACCATGCTTCCACATTATAGGGACTTAGTGGTACACTGGCTATAGAAAGTTATGTTTCATGAAATGTGTGACACAATCTGGTCTTTCTGGGATCTTGCTGGTTCCTGTTATTTTTCATTGTTTACTTGGCTTGTGAGGATGAGTTAGGGTGAACTCATATCATAGCTGGACTGTCAAACTGATGATGACACATGGACACATGTCCCGGACAGGGACCTCTGCTCAGGCTCTCAGGCAGAGCATATCAGTCTCGAGTATTGGCTTGTAAGAGGCAAGAAATTTTCTGAACAATACACTCTATTCCCATTCCCGTTAATTCTGTTAGAAAACCAAGTATATATTGCATGGGAAAACCAGCCGCAGTAGACTGGGGTGAAACTGTTTGAGGCTGCGATTAGGATGCCAGTTGTGTGTACATTCCTTTACAGCACTGGGAACACAACTTGAATGGGATACAGTGTTGACTGAGTTCCCAGATGACTCTCAGTCTTCTCCATCAAGGCATTAGATGAAACTTCTCAGAGTCTCTACCAAGAGGGGAGATTGGAAAAGCAGAGAAGAGCGTGGACTTGTACCAGCAACCCAGAGGACAGAGTCCCAGAAGGCAGGGACAGCGCACAGCACACACAAGGTCTAGCAACTGTGTAATTCTTCAGAGTCCCACAGTTAGCCATGTCTAACGCCATGAGTCTCAAATGAACGGAATGATGAGACACTTGGTAAGGTGACAGCATTTACAAGACAGTGATGATGTTTCACTCCTCTTCTCCTGTTTCCATGGAAGAAGGCAAAGGTCGGAGTCTTGGGTCGGCCAGCACTGCGTGCTGATAGAGTGAGGGACTGAATGCCGGGATATCTGGGAAGACCTGAAGGTTAGGAGCCTTCCATGTCTCAAACATGGTTCCATCGGCTTGAAGCATGAATAGCTGAGAGGCAGTCTTTACAGTAATCCGTGAATGGAGTCCCAGCTCCCAAGGCTCTCCTCTGGCCCACCCACTAACCTCATCTCTAGGGTGCATGGAACCAGCTACACCACAGCCCCTGCTGGAGCCTCTGCTCACCTCACGCATTCACCTAGAGCATCTAGGCCCATTGTCTGCACCTGACTGACCATCCTTTCCCTTTCCATGTAGGCCCTGCTCACTGTCTCCAGACATCTTCCTTGCAGTCCCTCCCACCACTCCTCCCAGCCACTCCCACTGGTTTATCCTATAAGACTTGTCCACCCACTTCCTCACTGGACACTAATCTCTGTGAAGGCACACACTAATGCCTTCTTTCCTTCCCAGGACCCAGTCTTTAAGATGAGCGAAGGAGGTTTGGCATTCAGTTTAGTTCCCACATCATCTAAGTGGGACCCAAATGACCTTATCCCACAGCAAGCCTGTGCCTGCCTAGCTACGGGAATGTGGCAGACTTGAGGCAGGCCAGAACCTTTCTGCACTCTGATGTGTTCGTTGACTGCTGGAAGGTGGGAAGGAGGAGTTTCTGGGTTTGGGGTGGCATAGCAGAAAGGTTCAGGATTAGAAAGGATGTTTACATACTTTATAGGGGCAATGAACAAGGGGTAGAAATTATAGCTCTAGTACACAATGCTAAGTGATTTAATATCAGGATGGATGATGTAAAACCCAGAACCTGCAGTGAACTCAGGCTGTTATCCGGGCTCTGTAGATTGTGAGCTGTAACTAGAGCACTTGTGCTCACATGGGTAATGAATGCTTCTGTCACAAACATTGTCCCGAAGCCGAGAGCAGCCCTCAAGGGCCCAACACGTTAACACAAAGGTAAAGAGGCACAAGAGCAGCACATGCGTGTCACACATTCCCTGAACACATGCGTAGAATGTCACTTACATAATCTGGCAGGCTGCATGAAATAAAAGCCAGTTTCTAGAAGCCCACAGAAACTGCTACGTTCCTTCCTCTTTTCAAGCTGTTCTATTTTATACTGGAGACAATGCTCACAGCATGAGTAATCCCCATCAGTTATCAGTAATTTAGCAGATTGTGCCAATGTTGACATTTGTTCCTGGCTTAATTGTGCATGAGTGTGTGTTTTAAACAATGATGCAGCTGTCCCCATTCCTGGCAATTGCAATATAAAATGGTGTTCACCAAATCAGGCATGGCGATCACTTGGCCACGTGTTTACTCTTTTGTTTGTTAAGTCCTTCCAACTGTTAGCTGCAGGTCTATGACCAGAGCTTTATTGGCCTAGGGTATCATTCGGCTTGGGTATCATTCGGCTCCCCATTACTAGTAGCATCGATGATTTCAAACTTGTTCATTTAATGACCTTAGGTCTCTGATTCCACTAGACTTGTCTTTCAAGTCTAGTGGGTTAAATATAACTCTTTGATTTGATATGAAGAAATCAGATTTCAAATGCCATTGGGTTAGAGGAGCAGTGTCAGCAGACATGTACCAGATTATTTCTGACATTTCACAGAGTATCAAGTGACGGAAACCCACCCCTTATGTGTTGTCACAAAGCCCCACCCAAGTGTGCCCATCACCTGTACCAATCTTATTTCTTGCAGATCCATGCAAGTAACATAGAGTAAGGACCTTTGGGATGCTGTTGTCTCTCAATAATTCTGGTGCTCTTCTTTTCCCTGTTAGGTTAAAAGGTTGATGCTCATGTCATCTCAGTTGGTGATGGCAAGACAAAATAAATATCTACTTAAAAATATGAACCTTCCGGAAAATCATTTGGCAGTAGTCACTAAAGCTGAACATATATACACTGTGTGTATGAGAAGTGAACAGTTTCACTTCCAAATGCAGATGCCCAATTGACACGCATGCATGCATCCATCAATGTCCATCAATAGCAGAAATGATAGCATTGGCCACATAGTAGTGATAGCGCTGGCCATGTAGTAGTGATAGCGCTGGCCATGAAATAGTCATAGTGCTGGCCACGTAATAGTGATAGCGCTGGCCTTGTAATAGTGATAGTGCTGGCTACATAGTAGTATGGTAGCATAATGCTTGTTTCACAGGCACTCTGGGTCCTATTGATACCCTAAAAACAAAAAGCAAAAAGGTATGCTGCAGTACTGGCCATCAGAAACATTGCACAAACTCTTAATTTTACACTATATACTGATTTTGTTCTGTTGCGAAGGACTACACATTTAGTATCACGAGGAGCACATGCAGAGTTTCAAGCTGTGTAGTTGGGGTCTCTCTGCCTCTCTCTTTCTTAATTTTATGCTTTTTTAGATGATTTGTTTTATGAGCATTGGTGTTTTGACTGCAGGCATATCTGAGTGGGAGTGTTGGATCCCCTGGAATTGGGGTTACAGTTGTGGGCTGCCATGTGGGTGCTGGGAATTGAACCCACGTCCTCTGGAGGAGCAGCCAGTGTTCTTAACCGGTGAGCTATCTCTCCAGCCCCCTGGGGTCTCATTTTTTTACGAGTCTCAAAGACTGAAATCAAGGTCAGGGCAGCTGGGGCTCAGGACTCTCTCTTTGAAGCTTCCTCAGGTTGTTGAGAGAATTCACTCTTTTTTGTAAGGTTGTTGGCTCTTGGCCAGGAACCGATCTCCACTCTGAAAAGACATCTGAGTTCTTTGCCAAGAGTGTCCCTCTATCTTCAAAGCCATCAGCAAGCGATCTCTTGAATCAATCCCTTTAATGATTCAAATCACCTCCAAGGCAGAGCCCAGATCTCTTCAAGGACCTGTGTTCAGGGCCATAGAGAACAACCTAGTGATCTGAGGGAGCCTGCTGATCTCAGACTGATCACGCACGGAAACCCCTAGCACAGCAGCACCTGGGGTAACACTCAGGCTGAGTGACTGCGGGAAGGCGTGTGTGCGAGAGTGTGAGCCCCCTGCCATAAACAGTGACACGGGTGGGCTTCCCAGCTGTCTGTGAGCAAGGGAAACCAGACACGTTTACACTTACAGGAAATGCACCAATAGCAAAGACATTAGTTTGGTATTGGGAGACACAGGAGGCTCTGTGAGGTGGTGTAGTGGGTAAAAGCCCTGGCTGTGCAAACCTGATGCCGATAGAGTTTGACCCCCAGAACCGTTGGGTGCGCAGAGGCCATAAAGGAGAGCAGGAGGAGATCCAAGGGTGTGTGGGGGGGGTAATGGAGACTTCTGAGCCATATTCTGGTTACATCACTGTGCTCAGCTTATGAAAATGCAGCGACATATACATGGATGGCCCATACATTTTTAGTAAATGCTTTAATGAAAAGGCTCATGGAATAATTTGGAGTCATTACTGTTAATCGCGTTTGTTCATTTCCCCAGGGAAGCTTGATTCCAAAGGCAGTTCTCAGAATGGTACCTACGGGCGAGGGACGATGAACAGGGTGAGACAGTGCTGGAGGGGGGGGGGGGTTAGCCTGGGTTAGCCACTCCGTTCTTTTAACGCCCGTCCATAAGGTGGAAGAGTGACAGATCTGAAAGCCGATTTAGTTTCCTAGAATTGAAGTCTAACCTGATTCTCTTTGAGTGTTTCCATCCCGCTGAACTGACCCCAGGAATGTGCCTGAAGAGATGTTTATCTATCTCCTGACTTTTTTTTTTTTAATTTATTTTCTACTTATTCACTTTACATCCCACTCACTGCCCTCCTTCCGGTCACCCCTCCCACAACCTGACATTCTTGAATGCACCTCGCCCTGGTTATGCATACAGAGGGCCAGCCATGGGCCCAAAATGTTAACTTCTTAACCCCTCTTTATATTCCCCTTTCTGCTCTCTACCTAACCGCCTCTGGTTTAGAAGCAGATAGCGGGCTCTGGTTTCTGGAGTAGAGACGCCCTCCACAGCTGACTAGGAAGCCTGCATAGTCGGTGACAGGTTCATCCTTGGGTCTGTCCGTCCTCTCTAACGTTACATGAGGAAGGTACAAGGAGCCTGTTTGACAGTCGGCACTGACTAGGTGGGAATTCCTGTTCTGTCAACTTGGAACTTGGCGGTGGGACCTGCTACATAATGTGGGGGACCAGTGGAAAGCCGTATGCAGGGACCCCTGTTAAAAAGTTTGAAGACAGCTGAGTATGGTATGGTGCACACGTTTTTAACCACAGCTTTGAGGAGGCTGAGGCAGGAGGATGATCACAGGTTGGAGGCCAGCCTGAGCTATAGAGCAGGACCCCGTGGTGAAAAGAAAACAGACAAACAGACAAACCAACCCCCAGGAATTGAAGAAATCGAGGGGAACACACTGAACCAGTGCTGTTGGGGTCTGCAGACTGGCTCCCACTCCCATCGTGGGCAGGACCTCGGAAGCTCGAACACTTCTGGCTAGGTGAACCCCTCTAAGCAACGTGCACTTTGGCCCTGCCAACTGCAGAGCCTCCTTAGAAGATTGGAGGTGAACACTCATTAGCATACGTGGCAAATGCCAGTGAAGTCTATGCTAACTACAATGGTGAGAACTCTAATCTGGATTATCCCTCTAACTGGCTAAAAACCCTGCGTACAGATAGGTACACTGGATAGAAAGGCTCGCAAATCCTTCAAAGATGGTACTTAGTACTTCAGCCCCGTGAATACACACAAATTGCAATTATTGCTGGCTGCCTAATTATAAGGGGTCAGAGTGTGGACATTTCCCACAAAAATTCTTTTTCTTGCTGTGATTCGAATTTTGTCAAGTTCGAAGTGCGAAGCAGCCCTGACTCTGGAACCTCTGGAGAGTTATAGGAGGTCCCGGGAAGGGCGCCCTAGTCGCCTAGATCGCTGCACATGACTGACTCCTAAGCCTATGCAGTGTCTGGATGGCTGTCCCGAGCCAGGAACCCGGCAGGGTGGCTTTCTTCAGGTAAGGATCTCTGTGTTAGCACAGCTTCCCTTTACATCTCTGGGGACGTTTTCCCCAGCTCACACTGAAGCACAGAGTGTTCACTGCTGAACCCAGTGACTTACAGCTTGGGGTAACCGAGTACCCGAAGGCGGCCTGCTGTTGACCTCCTGTCTATGAATAGTTCCAAGGAGAAGACAAAGTCCCAGTGTCTGGGTGACAACAGGGTTATTGACAAAAGGCTGCGAGCTGCAGATGTTGGGATGGTGAGAGGGTAGAGGCGGGGGGTGGGGGGTGGGGGGGTGGGGAACGGGGCAGCAGACTCTGAATTTCTGCTCCACGGGAGATGGGAGTCAAGGCCCCGGGGACAGTCCCTCAGTCCATTAGCATGCTGGGGCCGCGCGCGCGCCGTCCTTGAAGGGCTGCCCGGCTGACCTTGCTCCGCTTTCACAGAGGATTCTCCAACAGCGCAAGAGGACGCGGCTGCCGCGGTGACTCAGTGACCTGCGCACCGCCTGCAAATGCTCGTCCCGACGAGGTTGCCTCTGCAGTTGGCGCTCCTCTGAACCCCAGGATTTCAACCCAGCCCTTTACGCTACTCTCCTCCCCTTCCTCCTCCCCACGGCCCCGCGTTCTGAGGTTGCATCGCCCACCTGGCCTCCGCAGCATCGAAGGCCAACCTTCGCACTCCCGGGCTGCGGGCGCGGGGATCAGACGCGCTGTCTCTCGGCCGGCCCCACGCGCCCCGGCGCCCCGAATCCCGAGCCAGCCCAGAGTGGGCGGTGCGTCGGGCTGAGTCTCGGCCCAGCCTCGCCGGCCGGGATCCCCATTGGTTGTCACCTCGGCGGGAGGGCGGTCCGGTCCCTGCACCTGCCGTCGCCCCTCCACGGGCAGATCGGCGGCTGCGGGACAGAGGCGCCCAGAAGCCGCAGCACGAGAGGACAGGCCTGGGGCTCAGCCGATTTCCACGCGACCAGCCCTGTCCTTTCGCTGCCTCGACCGCCACTGCGCCCGCGGGAAACTTTGCCCCACCAAGTCCTCTGCCCTCCTGACCACGCAGTTCGCCTAACGCCCCCCGGGGCCCCCACACAGCGCGCGTGATTGCCGCCCCGCCCCGCACAGTGCGTCCGCGGCGCCGGGCCGCCAGGATGCGCTACGCAGACCCCTCCGCCAACAGGGATTTGTTGGGGAATCGAACTTTGCTCTTCATCTTCATCTGCGCCTTTGCCTTGGTGACCTTGCTTCAGCAGATCCTGTACAGCAAGAGCTACATCAAGAGGTAAGAAAGTCTGAGGGTGGGATACACCGTGCCCAGCAGTAACCTTCCTGAGGTCTGCCCTTAGCCGGGACACCTCCGTGGTGTTCCCTATGGCATCTCTGCTGCCAGCCAGAGGACAGCGCCAGCTGCGTTGTCCTGATGCAATTATGGAGACGTGTGTGTGTGTGTGTGTGTGTGTGTGTGTGTGTGTGTGTACACGTACGTGGGCAGCAGCTTGGAATGCCAAGCAGCAAAGCTGACCATAAATACATGTGTATGCTCAAAGCTGTGCTGTCCTCCAAACCTACATTTCTGTGGCCATCTGCAATAGACAGAAGGAAAAATGATAGTTTTTCCTTCTTCTTCTTAGTTTGGCAAGGTCTAAATTTTTGTAGGGGACCTTGGAGGTATAGGCTTTTTCTCCCCAGGAGCTCCCAACTAGGTGGGGTGGTAGTGGCCTGGCCACGCACAGGTCCAGTGAATTCTACAGCTCTTTGAGCCAACCTGATCGCCTCTGAAGCAGATGGTTCTTTTGCATCCTAAGCATCAAAGGGCGCAGGCGGTGGGCTCTCTCACCCCGTCACCACCCACAGCCAAAGTCCTCCAAGAGAAAGGACAGTACACACCGCTCAAAAATCAGGTTCGGCCTCCGTCTCGGTGTGAGCGACATACCGGGGATATGCCAGGTTCCAGAGGCTCTGCTGCCTGGTGGAGCTGCGGCTAGCTACCTGCCTGACTGGAGGGAGGAGTTCTGCTCTGGATGTTCTCATGCTAGTAGAGTCTCTGGTAGGAAGAGCTCCTCTCCTCTCTGCTGCAGGCCCCTCCTTCACCACCGGGGTCCATCTAAGCTGTCTGCCTTTCACTCAAATGGACAGGAATAAAAATTTCTTTTCAGAACTGTTCCAGTAAGAGAATGCTGCTCTTTCTCCTCTCAGCCTGGGGGGGGGGGTGTCTGCATTGGTCACATATGCTCCCATTCCAGGCTGTCTAGAGTGTGTGTGTGTGTGTGTGTGTGTGAGAGAGAGAGAGAGAGAGAGAGAGAGAGAGAGAGAGAGAGAGAGAGAGAGAGAAAGAGAGAGAGAGAGAAAGAGAGAGAGAGAGGGTTGCTGCTGGTGATTTGCTCCCGACAGAAAAGCTAAGCAGTTTGGCTGTTCCTTCCTCCTGACTCGCCAGACCAGGACTGTGTGACCCCTTGCCACATACATTCATTTCCAGCCACTCGCATTTCCAGCCATGCGCTGCTCCCGACTTCCCCAGACATCCTTGTACCCTAGTTGGGGCATCAGCTCATGTGCTCTGTGTGGCACTGCTGGCTTTAAAAACATCCTCCAGTCTCCGACCTGCTGGAATTGGCCAGACCCTCTGGGATGATCCTGAACTTGCAGCCTTGCATTCTTGCTGGATCTTGGACCCTGCTTCTTGGTAGAGCCCCCTGCTGGAAATTCCCCAGCACCTCCTGGGCTCCTAGAGCTGGTGGGACAGAAAGGGCCACAGTGGGTGCCAACCACACTACTGCCAAACCAAACTACTGTTCTGGCAAACTTTGCCTGGGTTTGGATGGGTGGGCTAGATGCCCAGAGCCACGCCGGTGAATTGGTTGCTTCCCATTCTCTATTTCTCAAATAAACAGTAGATAAAACCCTGCAGATCTAACTCTAGGTAGGAATCCTGCTTAATGGCAACCAGTCAAGACTGGTGTATGTTCCAAGCCTGGAAGGGAGTCAGGGAGAGTGCTACAAAGAAGCAGTGATGGAGTCCTGAAGCTCAGTGGGATCAACATCTCTCTGGGGAAACAATGGCCGCAAGTGAGAGGAGAAGAGCGAGCGGTGGGTGGGACCGGCTGGTGGGGAGACTGCCTGGGGGAGGCGGGGCTCGGCAGGGGAGGAGGGGCTCGGCAGGGGAGGCGGGGCTCGGCTGGGGAGACTGCCTAGGGGAGGCGGGGCTCTCATGGCCCTCGAAGGCAGGTAAGATCTGGGTAGGGTAGGCATATGCACACCTGTAACCTGAGGTTGGCAGGAGCAACCCTGAGACAGGATACAGACGTGGCCTCGTCCTCTCCTGTCTCTCTGGCACCTGACCCACCTGCACTGCCAGCTTGCTGCCACATCTGGCCTGTCACCAGGCTTCCCTGGTCCTGTGTCTTGTGGCTAGACTCCTTTGCTTGTGTCCTGTTTCCTGACACATCAGAGTTGCTCTGAGTTGGCTCCAGGGGAGTGCTTGTTCTGTGTCTATCAGGAAACAGCAAAGATCTGCACTGGAGTTCCCTGGGAAGGGCCTGGGATGCAAACTCCCAGGCCCCTGGGTTGGACTCCCTTCCAGGATCGAACAACTTCTAGGTTGTCATCTGGAAAGCTGTCTCTGTGGCAGGTCCCCTGAGGGACAGGTAGCAAGCTCCACTTGATGCCCTAGGCCAGTAGATCTCTGTCAGATCAAGTTTTCCCTTAGAGTAGCCACATCTTTGGTTGCCACACGGGGAGAGGACATGCTGCTGACATCAAGGAGGGAGTCGGTTGGGATGCCCAAAAATTGCTTTAGGCCTAGATCGCCTGCACGACTAGGTCTGAAGCTGTGAGGGAGGGATTGTGGTTTGCCTGAGGCTGCATGTGTCGCACATGTGTTTGACAAAAAGAAGTCATTAATAAATATGGATAATGAACAAATGACTGAAGGTGGGAGCAGGTGTGTGTGTGTGTGTGTGTGAATATATGCATGGATTTATGGATTTATACTTAAGTATAGTCATTGGAAGGGACATCATGAAAAGATGGTTCCCGTGATGTCACGGGGGCAGGGATGTGTCACACAGCACTGCTTAGTGGCTTCACTGAAGTGCTCCAAAGGTTGAGGACAGATTGAGCTTGGTTCGTAGGTCCTGGGGAGCCACATGTGGTCCTTGAGCAGGGTAGTGACTTGATAGAAGCTCTTGGAAAGGAAGGCTATCTGGGGAGGGAGAGACACTGGGGGGTTGTTTACAGCCTCTCAGAAGTGGGAGAGTGGCTCAGGGGACTCTGAAGTCCACGGCGGAGTCTTGAGGATGGATGGTAAACTTGTGTAGCAATGCTAGGTGACATAGCTGCAATAGGAAGCAGGTGATGTGAGTTGATGTGCCTTCATCTGTCTGTCTGTCTGTCTGTCTATCACATATATCATCTGTCTATATCAACTATCTGTCTGTCTATCATATCTACCTATCATCTGTCTATATCATCTATCTGTCTATCATATCTATCATCTATCTATCTATCTATCTATCTATCTATCTATCTATCTATCTATAACCCTTTGTCTTTCCCTGGCATGTGGCATGGTAAATTTGACAAGGCTCATCATCATAAGCCACTAAAATCATAGGGACATTCTTCGTTAGGAAACAAAGGGAGTGTGGTGGCCTAGTGAGTGCCATCTCTCTGCAGCAGAAAGCCATACACTGTGGCTGTGGAAGAAAGGAATAAGGAGTGAAGCTGTGCTATGTTGGCTTCCCATGTCTGCTTCAGACTTACTGTACACTAAGTATTTCCTATACACTGAGTTCTTGCTGTACATGGAGTACTATTTATACACTGGGTACTGTCTATACACTGAGTACATGTTATACACTGAGCACTTATTATACACTGAGTGCTTGTTATATCCCAGGTGCTTACTATACACTGAGAACTTGCTGTACGCTGAGCGTGTTCTACACACTAAGTAGTTGCTGTACAACCGAGTGCCACTGGAAAGTTCTGTGCATCATGTGTGCAGAGAAGGGAGCTTGGGGGCTTCGAGGAAGACAGAGAGCACGCACGGAGGCCCAGAGCAGGGGCCCTGAAGGTGAAGAGGGAGCTGCTTTAGGACAGGGTTTGTTTGGCTTATCTGATGAGGTCTTAAAGAAAGGGCAATGATCCTTGGGCACGGGTGGGGCTGGGAGGGAGGCTCAGAAGCCCAGCATACACACAGAATGAAGAGCGGGGTGGGTGGAGTTGTCCACAGACAGCAGGGCTGGAGCTGCATTGCCAGCCAGGTGAGACGGGCACAGAGTGAGGACAAGGTTGGGCTGTGTGTGAGGAGTGTGTTGGGGAGTGGAGAGCAGGAGTTGAACCTGCGTTTGCTTGGTTGTGGAAGGCAGTCTGTCTGGAGCAAGCCAGCAAACTCATTGGAAGACACTCTGAAATGACACGTGGGGAAGAACCAGACTGGCAGCGAGGGTTTTGGAAACACCTGCCTCAAATCAGTGTGTTCTGAACTTTATGATTGTCATGTGCGGTGAGGAAACACATTCTTCTTGACGTTAACAAACACTCTGTGAAGTAATATTTGACTCCACCTTGAGAAATGTGCTCTGATATTGTTTTCTACTCAGTTGCATTAAAACACAATTTTGTAGGGGAGCGCTGGAGAGATGGCCTCAACAGCCTCTTACACACATCTGGATCTGGTTCCCAGAACCAACGTGCTGTACCATCTGTAGTTCCAGTTGCGGAAGGTCCAGCACCCTCCTCTGGCCTCTGTGGGCAATGCACAAAACACCTACTTTTCTATTAAAAGAAAACCCCAAAACAATAAAACAACAACAGCAAAAAAACAAAACAACAACAAAAAATGGAAATAGGAAGTGGTGACATATATGTTTAATCCCAGCACTTGGAAGGCAGAGGCAGAGGAATCCCTGTGAGTTCAAGCTATTATAGAGTGATTTCTAGGTCAGCTTGGGTTATAGTTTCTATATATCTCTATCTCTCTATCTCTGTCTATCTATCTATGCATCTATCTATTATCTATGTATCTATGTATCTATCTATGTATCTATGTATCTATCTATGTATCTATGTATCTATCTATCTATCTATCTATCTATCTATCTATCTATCTATCTAATCTATGTATGTATGTATGTATGTATGTATCTATCTATCTATCTATCTATCTATGTATGTATGTATGTATGTATGTATCTATCTATCTATCTACCTACCTACCTACCTATCGTTTAGGAATGATAAGTAGGAAGGCTCTAACCCAGAGCTGCAGCATGGATGAACCTTGGAGCTGTCACGCTAAATGAAATGAGACAGACAGAAGTGCCAGGCACTGTATGGCTCTACTTTGATGAGGTGTTTGGAGTTGTCAAACACAGGAACTGAAAGTAGGCAGGTGATTGCCGGAGGCTCGGGGAGGGACGGGGTGTTAGTCATCACTTAGTGGGTAAAAAGTTAAAGATGCCAGAACAAAATGGCTGAGCTTACTGCCACTCTCAGCTGGGGTAAAGTGCCCACGTTCGGACTATGTAATTTTTTTTTTTTTACAGCTATTGTTTTCTTGCATGTGCAGAAATTTCTTATATGTGTGCAGGTGCCAGGGCATGAGCGTGTGGGTTAGAGGCGAACTTGCTGGGAGTTGATTCTCTCCTTCCACTATGTGGCTCCTAGAGAACAAACTCTAGTCGTCAGACTTGGTGGCAGCAGGGACTTTTGTATGCCGAACTATCTTGCTGGCTGTGTGTTTTACCATGGTAAAATGTTTTTTAAAATCTGGGAACAATCCATTAAACTGGCTTTATAACCAACCATTGGGAATATGTCCTTAGTTAGAAGAATTCTGGTTTTTTTAGATGAGAGGCGTAGCTGAGTGGGAGAGTATTTGCCTGGTGTGTGCAGGGTTCTGGGTTCAACCTCATCCCTGCCCCCTCTCTGATCTGTGTGATGGAAAGAGCTGAATGGAGCAGGAGACTGACAAGTGACAGAGGGTTAATCACAGAGGGCTCCTTGGGGAATGGATGCCTTCATTCAGGAGCAGCAAGGCACAGCCTCTGGAATCTGAGGCTGGGAGAGGTGAGGGGAGGTGAGGGTTGTTCATCCCCTCTTCAAGTCACAGATCTTGACGTCGCTTCTCTGTCTTTGGTGTGATGACCAGTTTGTGTGCAGGCTGTTCTGTGGCGGTATTTTCATTTCTCTAGGCTTTGGATCTGTGAGTGAGTGGAACTGGTGATCATATGGCACCCATGGTACCCCAGGAAGAGCTGCAGATGTTTTCCAAAGTGGCTGTACCATTCCACTCCCAGCACTGCGCGAGGCTCGTGGCTTCTCGTCTGTGGCAAGCCCATCCGGTCGCAGCCATCCTCATGGTCTCTAAGTACTATCTCACTGGGGCTCGACTCTGCCTTTTCTAGACGACCAATAGAGTGGAATACATTTTTGTATGCTCATTGGCTGTGTGCATCTCTTCTTTGGGAAAATGTCTATCTAGGTTTTTTTTTTTTTTTTTTTTTTTATCTATTTTAAAGTTGGAGTATTTGCCTTCTTAAAAAAAAATTAAATTGTAATTTATATAGCCAAATGTAAGTTACTTATGTATTATTGACAAAGCATTTTTCTCATTCTATGAATTATATTTTCCATTTTATTTACTTATTAGATTCCCAAGTTTATTAATTCAGTTCATGTCGTGTATATAGGTGTTCTGCCTCCATGTGTGTCAGAGCACCAGATGTGTGCCTAGTGCCCTCAGAGACCAGAAGAGGGCGTCGGAGCCCCTGAGGCTGGAATTAGAAATGGTTGTGAGAGCTGGTAATCAATGCAAGTCCTCTGGAAGAGCGGCCAGTGCTCTTAACTGCTGAGCCTTCTCTCCAGCCCCAAGATTCACGCACTTTATGTTATGAGTGTTTACCTCATGTGCACCACAAAGCTCAGAAGAGGGCTCAGCTCACCTGGGTCTGGAGATTCAGAGGCTTACAAACCACCTATGTGGGCGCTGCCAACAGAACCTGGATTTTGACAAGAGCAGTAGATGGCAGCTGAGCCACTCCCTCGTCCCTCCTCTCTTATTAAAACAAAACAGCTGTGGCCCTGTGCATCAAGTCAGGACCTGGACCATATCAGGCTAGTGATCAGGCACTCAGCCTCACCTCACTCAGTGAGCAAGCACTCAGCTGTACCCAGCCTCACCTTCTCACTCAGTGAGCAAGCACTCAGCTGCACCCAGCCTCACCTTCTCACTCAGTGAGCAAGCACTCAGCTGCACCCAGCCTCACCTTCTCACTCAGTGAGCAAGCACTCAGCTGCACCCAGCCTCACCTTCTCACTCAGTGAGCAAGCACTCAGCTGCATCCAGCCTCACCTTCTCACTCGCTTACGAGAGTTTAAAGTTTAGATGAGGTGGAGCCATCAATTTCCTGCTGCTATTGGTTGCTGCTTTTTCACTATCAGTTTATTGATCAGGTTTATAGGTTTATAGGTTTACAGAGCATCACCTACAACATGACCACAAAGGCTGATGCATCCGCCTTCTTCGAAATGTTTTCCTGGCCTCTGCTCTCACGCTGAGGTTTTATGCTATGTTGAGTTAATGTTTGTGCACGATGTTGTACGCCCTCATTATAAAAAGACTGTCACGAGAGTCCTATCGTTGGCACTGTTGGCTTAGTTTTTAGTATTTTTGGTAGTCGTCTTCAAGCAGTTAAAAAAGTTTTGTGCACTCATCGACTATGTTACACAGTTGTGTTTTCAAAAGTATGCATTTCTTACCCTTTAATGTGCTAAATCACAATCATACACTGGCCTCAGTAGTGGCCACCTGCGATCCCAGCAATCAGGAAGCTCAGACAAAGGATTTTGGGTTTGAAGCAAGCTAAAGCCATAAAAATCACTGGGTCTCATAAAAGTGCTCCCCACAAGATTATACTAAAGATGCTCAGTGCATGGTTTTAGACACAAGCCTAGCTTTTCATGTGTTATGCAATATGAGATTCTGATGACTATTATTTTTAGTTAGGATGATCTTGGCATGCAGTATCTTTCCCATACTGTTTTTGCCTTTAAAAAAATCTTGTGGGATGAATTCAGAATCATCCTTTTAAAACTGTTCTTCATGGGCTGAAGAGACAGTTCAGCATTGTGAACATCAGCTGCTCTTCCAGAGGGCTTGGGTTCAAGGCCCAGCACCTTCATGATAGCATCTGTAACTCCAGTCACAGGGGATCTGAAGCCCTCTGGCCTCTGCAGACACTAGGTACACACACGGTGTCCAGAAACACATGTACGACAAAACATCCCCACACAAAATAAGTCAATTACAAAAATCCAAACTTGGTGTTTGTGCAAGTTTTTGAGACTACCCTGTCAAAGTTTTTTTCTTTTGGAATACTTTATTAATTATTTTCTTTAGTAAGCTGAAACTATTTAGGTTTTCTATCCCTTTAAACATTGGTTAAGATTTTTCTAGAAATTAAAAAAATAAGTTTAATAACATGAAGTTTATGGGTCTCATTACATCTTTGTTATATCTGCATTTTCATCTTCCTTAAAATTCCTTAAAATTTAGCATTTGCTTATTTGTTTATTTGTGTATATTTTAAATATTTATTTAAAAAATTCACATGTATGAGTGTTTTGGATGTATGTGTGAATGTATACTACATGCATGTCTGATGCCCATGGAGGCCAGAAGAGGTATCACATCCTAGAAATTGGAGTTCTAGATGATTGTGAGCCACTGTGTGGATGCTGAGAGCCCAACCAAGGTCCTCTGAGAGAACAGAAGTGCTCTTAACAGCTGAACCATCTCTCCAGCTCCCCAGTTTTATTTATCATTCTCTCTCTCTCTCTCTCTCTCTCTCTGTGTGTGTGTGTGTGTGTGTGTGTGTGTGTGTACATGTGAGTCCAAGGGGGCCAGCAGAGTTCTTTGGATTCCCGGGAGTTGGAGCAACAGGCCTGCTGTGGGTGCTGGGAACCAGGCCCTCTGCAAGAGCAGTATATGCACTTCACCATCTTTCCATCCGCTCTCTCTATGGTTTTGGTAATCTTTGAATGATGGGCTTTTCCTGGGTTGGTCTTCTCTTGCACATCACTATTTCATCTGTGCTGATGCTCTGGCTGTCCTCTGACACGCATTTTTCTAATGTCCTATGCTGGATTGCTTGCCTCTGTGATAGTTGCTGTTTAGTACTATCTATGTCAGTCAGCAAGGTGGGAGGGTACTGCTTCAGCCACACCTCCTCAGCTGAGGGATGCCGGCAACACCAACTCAGACCTGTTCCATTTACCAGCTTCTTCTTCTTCTTCTTCTTCTTCTTCTTCTTCTTCTTCTTCTTCTTCTTCTTCTTCTTCTTCTTCTTCTTCTTCTTCTTCTTCTTCTTCTTCTTCTTCTTCTTCGTCCTCCTCCTTCCTCCTCCTTCTTCTTCCTTTTTCCTCTTTCTGTCTCTGTCTCCTCCCTCCCTCCCCCCCCTCTCTCCCCCTCCCTCTCTCTCTCCCCCTCCCTCTCTCTCTCTCCCTTTCTTGACAGGGTCTCCCTACATACCTGGCGGTCCTGGAGTGCACTCTGTAGACCAGGCGGGCTTTGAACTCACAGATATCTGCCTGCCTCTGCCTCCTGAGTGATGTGAGTAAAGGCATGAGCCACCATGCCTGGCTTCTTTTACCTTCTTGAAAAAACTTTTAATAAAAAATATTATGAAAGCTTTGAAAACAAATAAAAATACCGAATGCAAAAATGAACCAGACTCAGAGCCTGTACAACTCAATGAATTAAAAAAAAATTGTATTGACTCAAAGTGTGTGGTGAGAGAAGGGGATGTTTATGGTGCCTCTCCCTCCTTCGCACACACAGACACACATTCACACACATATACACACATTCACACACACATGCACATATACACACACATTCACACACATTCACATATACATACACATTCACACATAGACACATACACACACATACACAAACACATACACACACATACACACAATCACACATACATACATTTACACACACACATTCACACATTCACACACATTCACACACATACACAAACACACATTCACATACACACATATACACACATTCACACATAGATACATACACACACATTCACACACATACACAAACACATATCCATTCACACAGACATATACACATTCACACATACACACATTCACACACACATACACACACAGTCACACACATACACAAATGCACACACATTCACACATATATACACACATTCACATACACATTCACACACATATACAAACATGCACATTCACACACATACACACACATACACACACATACACACACATACACATACATTCATACACATACACACATACATACACACATTCACACACACATTCACACATACATTCACACAATTCACACACACATACACACATACACATACATATATATATATATATATACTCACACATATACACACATACACACACACACATACACACACACTTCAACATTTGCATGCCTTTGGTTTTATTCCATTGAAACAGAGTACATTCACAGTTTGTGTATCCACTGTCATAATCTTTGGCTTTTCCTTAGATAGCTTAACACATTTGTATCTGTTGTGATTACTGACAACTAAGGGTTAATTCCCACCATCTTGTTCTTAGTGTTTTAAATATCCTGCTTCTCCCAACCCTGTTCTTGCCCTTTTGAGTACAGTTTTTGGCTTTAGGCAGAAGTTTCTAGAGTGACCCTTTACCTTAGGTAGGCCATTTGGGGCTCTTGAGTGGGCAACACAAATCCCTGGGACTGGCTGATGTCCCCCGAGCAGCTCTGGCTTTGGACTCATCCAACACTCCTTTCTCTGCCAACGTCATGCATTTAAGAAGACGCTTAGGGATGTATTCATCGTTGTCTCTGTTTGTGTGGGAAGCTGTTGGTGAGGCTGGGTTCCCTGCAAAGCGGGCTCAGTGCCAGACACGAGAGTGTAGGAAGCCCACAAGGGCGGCTTCAGGGATCAAGACCGAAGAAAGGAGAAAGAGAGAGAAACAGAGGCAGCCTCCACTGGGCAGAGGCGGCTCCCAACCGGGGGTGGGGGTGAGGGGTGGGCGGGGGCTTCAGATTTGCCCAGATTTTGGGTGAGAAGTTAGGTCTTTGTGGCTCTCTGTGGTCAGTTATAGGACCAGTGCTGTTCGTGGCCGGGTTCATATCTCAGGGTAGGAGGCTCTCCTGGCTGAAAGCTGGTTCTGTCAGGTATGGTGTCCCCACAGACGAGGAAGGAGCCTTCTTCCCTGTGAGCGGTGAAGCACAGCGCTGCTAGGCAGCAGGTCTAGGGTTTTGTTGGAAACTGAACTCAAATGGCTTTGTTCCCCGCCCCGCCCCGCCCCGCCCCGCCCCGCCCCCCGCCCCGCCCCTCGCCCCTACCCCCTGTAGAGCCCTGGTTGTCTGCCTCCTAATGGTCAACTTAGGCTGCAAGTCTACCCTGAAGCCAGTGTTTCAGTTCCCAGTCAAGAGTCTTTCCCATGTGCGACCGACCTCTGCTGTGCCTAAGCTCCCTGTCCTGTTCCTAACTGGACGCCTGGCCATCTAAGTCCTCCCACTCCTTCCATTCTCGGCCCACAGTGCCCCTTTGTCCCCCGAATTCCTAGCACCCCTGCTGGCTGCACTCCAGTGCTGTGTGTGGCACCATGCTGTGGCTTTCTTGTTTGTACCCCAATCCACCCTTATTGCCTAAGTGTAGAGGATTCCTACGTATGGCCCAGCCTCCTTCTCCTGGTGTCTCCAGGGTACAAATCTAGGCTGCACAATGTGGCCGGGGCACACCGGAGACTTGAGGCTCAGAAACTGGGTCAAGGTAAAGGACAGCCTGCCTCTGTGCCACCTTCACATGCATTCTGAGGCTCTCATCACGGAGCGGCCCCCACCCCACCCCAGGGACAAAGCTCGCTCTTCTATTCCCCAAAGAAGCAGGTGCAGCCCAAGAGGTTGGGACCATGGCACATGGCGGGTGGGTGGGATATCTTAGAAAGGAGCAAGACTGTCGAGCAGACCGCGGTCTGCCCGGGGGCAGGAGCTCTGCTGTCGGCGTGATAGCTTTACAGCTGGGCTCTGAGAGCGAGCCGGAAGGGGAGCTGGGGAGGAAAGTGCCCTGAGACCCAGATCTCTGCGCGGGCCTGTGCCACGTGACCCTGAGCAGAGCGCCTCCCCTGCTGTGCGCTCTGCTCAGGAGAAGCACTGGAGTGAGTTCCTGTCCTTCCCCAGTGTCCTTCAGGGACAGAGTGATCCCCTGCGCACCCTGTATCCCATCTCTTCTTTCCTTCCTGTCTCTCTCAAGTCTCTTTTGAACCATGTTCTTTTGAGGGAAAGTTAGCTTTGTATGGGATTTAGCTTCTCCCCTTTATTAAGTTCATTGACCTCTCTCCTAAAAATTTCCCCACTTCGTTCTTAACCCTAAGGATGATCCTGTGGACCCTCCTCCCCAGTAGGAGAAGGGCTTATTATTGTTGTTATAATATTATTATTAGGTAATATCTATTACCATAATATTGATGAAGAGTCGAGAGCTAGGCTCTAACTCCAAAGGGAGGATACACTATTTATCCCCCACTGTTCAATAGATGGTCTTCTCTATTTCACCCTTGTGCACAGATGGTAAGTGTGGGGACAGTGGTCCAGAGTGCCGGTTTGCAGAAGGAAAGGTTTGTCTGGACTTGCAGATTCGGAGGTTCAAGGCTCGGTTGCTTGTGTTGTTTCTCTGATCTGGGGTGAGGTTATAAGTGATGGTGGGAACTTGGTCAGGGATGAGGCTGCTCACCTCATGATAACCAGGGAGCAATAGAGAGAGAATTGGTTGGAGCCCAGCATAGCCTTAATAGCACCCCTGACTGCTAACCTCCTCTAGACCCCACCTGCGGTGCTTTGAATGACAGTGGCCCCATAGGCTCATGTATTTGCACGATTAGTCCCCAGTGAGTAATCTGTTTAGGGAAGGTTAAGAGGAGTGGTCTTGTTGGAGGAGGTGTGTCACTGGGGATGTGCTGTGAGGTTTCAAAGGTCCAGCCAAGGTCCAGGCACATCTGATTAGGCTGTAGCTCTCAGCCCCATGTCTGCCTGTGAGCACCATGCTTCCTGCCATGATGATAATGGACTGAACCTCTGACACTGTAAGCCAGCCCACAACAGAGCAGTGGCTAAGACCCACCCCCTAATCATAGCACCACAGGCTGGTGACCAAGCCTTCAAAGAGTGGGTCTCTGTGGGATATTGAGGACCCAATCTACAGCACAGAAAGCCCACAGCCAGTAGGGTCCGGAAAAGAGGAGCTACCTTCATCTCATCCCTCAGAACCATATTGGTTCTGGGATTTGAACTCATCTGGCTCCCATGATGTGGGGTGTGCCCGGTTGGAGAGGATGTGGCAGCATTGGGTGGTCCAAGAGTCCTCTGTGTGTGTGCCACCTGGAAGTGGGCTGGGCCGGGAGGGAATGAGATGCTCAGTATAAGCTCAGAGCCTCAACCAAATGGCAAGAGTAACAGTGTCTGCCCAGAGGCAGCCGCAATCCAGGGCTGTGCTGAGGTGACTGTGGTACTGGTCCCGGAGCTCAGCCTGGCACACGGACCCACCCTTGGCTGGCTGACGCCGGCACTCCTTTCTTTTCTCTGTGCCTCTGCACTGAGGATCTTTCACTCTTCTAAGGCTTCTGCGGAGCTACGGGGCTTTAGACTCTCCCTGGCTCAGCTGCTCCCCAGGAGGGACTCCTGAAACCACTCCTTGTCCATTCAGAGACCTCTTATGCTCTGCTCTGCCACCAGTTTGCCAATCTCCTCCTTCCCTATTTGAGAGTGGGGGAGTTGGGGAATCACGCACAGTGGACCAATCACGAGAGAATGAGCACCGCCCCTCACTCCCCACCCCACTCCACGATTTTTTCTAGTAATGCTATTGTGGCACTTTGAGAGAAAAGTCACGAGTCAGTCAGTCTCGAGGCGGAGGGCAGCCACAGAGAGTAGGGTTTCGATTATACTATTAATTCCCCAGAAACACTGGAGCTTTTCTGAAATTGGGCCACCTCCCTGGAGGACGAAGCTTCATGGGGGCAGAGACAGGTGCCATCACTTCCATGAACGGAGGCTTCCCCGGCTGCGTCTGGCTTCCCCATCTCCATATGCTTCAGGCCTTTGTTGTCCATCCTTGCTGGGCATTCTTTCCCAGAAGCCCCTGCTCACCAATAGAGTTCTCCTACTCGTGTCTTGAAAGGCCACATTATGTCTCTTCTTCTACCAGTTACCCATCATGCCTTTCACCCTCTGGCACACTTCTGTTAGCAGTGGTTCTCATCCTTCCTAATGCCTCGACCCTTTAATACAGTTCCTCATGTTGTGATGACCCCCAACCATAAAATTATTTCATTGCTACTTCATAACTGTCATCTTGCTATTTTTATGGATCGTAGTATAAATCTCTGTGTTTTCTGTTGGTCTTAGGCCACCCCTGTGAAAGGATCATTCAACCCCCAAAGGGTTGAGAAACATTACTCTACCTGGAATCTAACTCTTGGGTCTGCTACTGAACCTTGGCATCCAGCCTTATGGCTGCATGATAAGTATAGAATGATATAATATAATATAGGTCACATACTGTAACAAAGATAGAATGAATGCATAAAAGACACGCATGCTCAGTCAACTGTGAAGTATCATATATAACACTTGATAACTATTAACTGAAAATGGTTATAGCTTTTACTTCACAAACTGGGCTTGGTGAGAGAGAAATGGATCATTTAAAATTATTTAATTAAAAGTATTATTAAGCCTTATCTACCATTGGTGGGCATCAGTTAAGCAATTATTTTTGAGACAAGATTTCAGCCTCGAAATCTTTCTGCTTTAGTCTCCCAAGTACCTAGATTCCCAGTTTGAGGCACCACAACCAGTTGGAAAAAAGAGGTGCCCTCTCTCTACCCACAGTGCCACATGAAGAGCTTGGAGGTCTGGTGTGGACCAAGGCCTTTGGGGGAGGGCTTTCTGAGCCACACTGCGTTCAGTCGATCTGCCTTTTGCTTTCCAGAGACTTCTGGAGCCCAGGTCCAGCTGGGCCAGATGCCGCTCTCTCTGGGGCTTGCTGTCTCCCTTCCATTCCCTTCTCCTTCTCCCCTTCCCACTCTCGTTCTTTCTACTTTTTCTTTATTGAAAACATTTTTTTCCTACATTGTATTCTGATGTGTATGTTTTCCCCTCTGAGGTCCTCCCCGCCTCCCCTTCAAACATACATGACAGAATCCCATCAAACATACATGTTTGCACGCACAGGAATCCCATCAAGCATACATTCATTTGCAAGCACAGGAATCTGATCAAACATACATGTTTGCACACACAGGAATCCCATCAAACATACATGTTTGCACGCACAGGAATCCCGTCAAACATACATGTTTGTACACACAGGAATTCCGTCAAACATACATGTTTGTACGCACAGGAATCCCGTCAAACATACATGTTTGCATGCACAGGAATCCCATCAAACATACATGTCTGCATGCACAGGAATCCCGTCAAACATACATGTTTGCATGCACAGGATTCCCATCAAACCAGACCTGTAAGCCATAGCATATATATGCACAGGACCTCTAAGGTAGTAAATTAATTAGTTAATTAAAAATTTCTTCTAAATACCCTGACAAAATTAGACAAGGACCCTCCAAAGATGTCATTGAGTGCATTTTTGTGCTGATCGTCCACCACCTGCCCCCAAGAGTGGTTTGTATACACAGTGAGACCTGTTAGAGAAAACAAGTCTTTTTCCATTTGCAAGTGGTTATCAACTGCAGACAGGTTCTGGGTTAGGCATGGGGACTGTGTTTCCTTTGCCTCTCAGTGCTGGCGTCCTTTCTAAGGGATTCACTTGGCAGAACATCTCGGCAGTGTGTGACAAAGGGCAAAGTTCACTTCATCTCAAGTAGGCAACAGAAGGAAACAACACACAGGTGTTTTCCAGAGCCACTAGTAAACTTTAAATAAGATAATGCTTTATAGTTTCTGGAGTTACTGTTAGTGGAGGTAATTGAACTTCAGTGGGCTCTTCCTCCTGTTTGAAATTCTCTGAGAAATGAGCACATAGGCAAAGTGAAACATACACAGTTTTCTTGGTAGCCTTGGGCAACCTAGGCGGGTCCCCAGTCCTTAAGTGACAATGGGATCGTTCTGGGAGCAGAGGATCTAATTTGGTATCTGAAAGTCATGCACCAGGGTCCTAGCTGAGGCTGGCATGTGTCATCAGCAACCACCACATCAGCAGGAAGCTGAGCTGAGCCTCCCTGGGTCTGTCTCTCATAGCCAGGAAATCAGGACCCAAACTGTTTTGTGAGGCACGCATCTGAGAAACCATGCACAGTTAGGGAGCACCAGAAGCTTATCAGTGCTTGAAGCCACTAAATATCGATTGTCTAGGCCTTCAAAATATTAGCTGAGATAATTCTTCCTGTGCTGTCTGCTGTGTGTGTCAGGAGGCTGGGGAAATAGATAGTTTAGTCAGCACAAGCAAAAAGACTTGGATGTGATCCTTAGACCCCCATGTAAAAAAGTAGGGGTTGGTGGTAAACACCTATAATCCTGGAACTGGGGCGGCAGGGACAGGGTATTCCTGGAACTGCTGACTGGCCAGGAAGCTTCAGATTCAGTGAGAGACCTTGTCTCAAAAAATAAGGTAGGCCGGGCAGTGCTGGTGCACACCTTTAATCCCAGCACTTGGGAGACAGAGGCAGGCGGATTTCTGAGTTCGAGGCCAGCCTGGTCTACAGAGTGAGTTCCAGGACAGCCAGGGCTACACGGAGAAACCTGTCTTGAAAAACAAAAAACAAAACAAAACAAAAAAAGGTAGAAGACAATAGAGGAAGACTCCAAATGTTGACTTCTGACTTCATGTGTAAGCACATGTGTGCGTATGTGTGTATACATGCATACACAAACATATGTAATATAAATTTTTAATTAAAAAATGAGCTGCTTGTGATAAACTCGTGATCACCAACAGGATTTTAAGATAAAGGTCAGCCCTACAGCATCTTACACTATACAAGTTTGCCTATGGTTGAAGGGTAATGTGTGTGTGTGTGTGTGTGTGTGTGTGTGTGTGATACTCTGCCATATTCATTTTAGTTTTTCCCCTTTTTAAAAAAGTAAATAAAACCCAACAAAATAGATTCAGCCTCTTTTTGGTGCTTGATTTTTCCCATCACACTTGCCAGCGTGTATTCTTCCTTAGATGTGTGCTGTATTTCCATACTAGCTTAGTCCTCATGGGCGTTATTTTCTGCTTGTTGAGATTTTCCTGTGGGTTATTTTTGCCACCTCACCTTTACGGTAAGGATCCAAATACAACGTGCTCCCCGTTAGTAATCCCAGTGGCTAGGATTTCTAGACCACAGTGGAGACTCACTCCAGTGCATCCCAGTGGCTAGGATTTCTGCATCACAGTGGAGACTCCAGTGGCATCCCAGTGGCTAGGATTTCTACATATTTCTACATCACAGTGGAGACTCCAGAAATGTTTGCTACTCACAGGGAAGAGTGAGGAAACCTCCTCTCCCTGTGCTGTCCTGTTCCATCCCAAGTACACCTTTCTCATTATGGTCAAATTGGGTAACAATGGACAGTTCCTTATGCTTAGCCCAGGAATGAAACTTAAATTATATGATACTTGGGCTTGGAAGCAGTATAATCCATTTTTAGATAAACCATAAAAAGGATTACTAGCCTAAAAGTAGAATAAACTTTACTGCCACGTACAACAATAATCAGCTTTATGGTCAAGAACCTTATAAACTGAGGCCTGTCACACCCTCTTTGGCAGCCTGCTTTTGCCTATTTAAGTTATAGCGAGCACCTCATCTGATGCTCAGGCCCTCCAAGTTATGGCTATATATTAATCTTTGCATAGCTCCTGGGAGAGGCTGTCTTTTGTGGGTGGGAAGGTGACAATGTGGCTAGATGACCTTGCGAGCAGTCCATGGGAAAGTTTTTCTCACCAGGCTGTTTAAGTTTATTTGTAAACTACTGTCCCAGTTTGTTTTTAATGTTGTAATAAAGACCATGGCCAGAAGAAACAGGGGAGAGGTATTCAATCTGGCCTACATTTCCACATCACAGTCCATCACAGAGAGAAGTCAGGATAGGAACTCAAGTAGAAACCTAGAGGCAGGAACAGAAGCAGAGGCCCTATCTAAAACAGAAATTGGTGAAAGTGTCATGGGGTGTTGCTGTGACAAAGTTGACCATATTGTTTTGGGGAGGGTTGTGGAAGGACTTGGGAATTTTTGGATTGGAAAAGCCATTTAACGTAAAAAGCTTGGTGAGATACTCTGTAGTAGCTTGGAAGATAAGAATGTTGAGATGAGGGAGGCCTGACTTGTGAAGTTTCAGAGGGAAGCTAAGACTCTACCCGGCCTTTTGTGTGAAGACTCTGTGGTATCTAGTCAGCTGGAGCTGAAGAATCAGTTATGATCAACAAGAGGCCAGAACCACTAAAGTCAAATCTTTATCTTACTGGGATGATGGATGCTGGTTAGCTGGAGCGAGGAAATTAGTGGTGATTAAGAAGAGAGCAGCATCATTGAGGTAAAATCCTCCGGGAAGTGTTTCCTCACAGTCAGTTCACAGAGCTGCCAAAGTTGGTAATGCGCAGGAGTCACCCAGGCCGCACTGGTTTTGAAGGTATGAAGGGGCGATGGAAAGCCACTGACTGTGAGGGGTCATTGGAGAAGGTGCAGCCTCAATAGCAGTTGAAATGTCAGGGTTGAAGACATCATGGAGAGAAGCTGAGGCTTGGCACCATGAAGAGAGCTCAAGAGAGACTGAAGTGGAAGTAGAGCCAGTCTCAGCAAAGCTGCGTCTTGGAGATGTCGGTCCTGTGCAGCCGTGGTGGGGTGGAGCCTGCCAGAGGCCTGGAACACAAGCTGTGTGCGCCGCAGAGCCGGAGCAGTGACCCAAGCCCCTTGGGAGAGCCCAGAAGATCAGGAGTGAACAGTTGGACATTGAGTTATTTATACTTTTGGAGTTTGGTTTTGCTTTTTTCAGATTGTGACTGTGTCCTGGTTCTTCCGCCTCGACAAGAAAGTATTTAACTAGCTGGCGGTGGTGGCGCACGCCTGTAATCCCAGCACTTGGGAGACAGAGGCAGGCAGATTTCTGAGTTCGAGGCCAGCCTGGTCTACAGAGTAAGTTCCAGGACAGCCAGGGCTACACAGAGAAACCCTGTCTCAAAAAAACAAATCCAAAAAACCAACCAAACAACAACAACAACAAAAAAAAAAAAAAAAAAAAAGAAAGAAAGAAAAGAAAAAAAAGAAAGTATTTAGCTTATTTTTTTTATTTTCCAGGAGTCCCCAGTGGAGGGACTGATGTTTTAACTAGATTTTAGGTCTAAAAGAGACTTAGGCTTTTTAGATAGACTGAATTTTAAAGTGTTTGAACGTGCGTGGAGTGCCACATGTATGCAGCTACCGTAAGTAAGACCCCAGGAGGATTCACACCAGAACTGGCTAGAAGCTGGGTCAGCAGGCTTGTGGGCAGTGAGCAGGAGTCCTAAGGAGGGAGATGGAAGGCCCTGGAGTAAGCAGATGAAAGGGGCCCAGCTCTCCCTAAGGGTTTGTAGCTGTGCACTCAGCACTGCTATCCCGAAAGGAACATATGTTTCCTAGGTCTTTATTGTGAGTGCGCTTTAATTTCTTCCCCCCCCCACTCCCCCACCCCCAAGAATGAGCAAACCTGTGGGAAGTCAGTCATTTATCCCTCCTTGGTTGACGGTCGACAGACACTTCTTTTATGCTCTGTTATCGTGAGCGGGTGACTGACAGCTGAGCGGGTGACTGACAGCTGAGCGGGTGACTGACAGCTGAGCGGGTGACTGACAGCTGAGCGGGTGACTGACAGCTGAGCAGGTGACTGACAGCTGAGCAGGGGACTGACATCTGAGCAGGGGACTGACTGGGCTCTTACATGGCAGCCTGGTGGCTTTGAACACTGTATGGACAGCTTGAGAAAGCACTGCTCCTGCTAACTGCTCCTGCTACAAGAGACACTCATAGCCATGGCTGGCAGCCGCAGGATTTACAACTGCTCCAGTGTGCCAGCACTGGCAAACATCACTCTGGCCATTCCAAGCATGAAGCTGCTCTGGAAAGCCCAGCCCCTTGACTGCAGCTGCAGAGCCCTGCCTCACCTTCGACAGGTAGAGTGAGGAGGAGTCCTTGCCCTGTGACCCAGCAAAAAGCTTGTGGTTGGCAGAGACTAGTTCTTATGAAGGATTGTGATTGTTCTGGGGTGGGGAGAACCTGGAAGGCATGCTGTTATTGGTGCAAAGTACAATTCCACTTTTACATGCCATACCCCTTCTGGGTGCGGCAACACAATTATGCTGTTCCCTATATATTTTTTGAGTCAGCGAGGGCATCTTCTGGGTTCTGTCTGCTTTTGTTGCATTATTAGTTTCAATAAAAGACGTCTCCTAAGTGACCTTTTCTTGTTGACTTGTGGTCATTGTCCTGGGTAGGACAAGCTGGATTGCTAACACGAGGAGTGGGTGGCAGTGGCTATGACTGTGACAGTGATGACCGCTAAGGCAGCAGCTTTGGCAGTAGAAAGACAAGCAAGAGGTAGCTGAAGATCTGAGGGAGTGAGTGGGAGCGGGTCCCACAGGGAGCAGAGGCGGTGAGGAGCGCTGAAGGCTTGGAGACCGGGAAGAGGGAGAAGCAACCCGAAGACTGGGAAGACTTCGAAGCAGACTTGGGGCTCCGGTTACTGGAAGACTCCAGAGAACTTCCGAGGCCCAAAGGTCCAAGGGGCTTAACCCACAAGGCCTGAGAACTTTACGGTTGCTGTTGACAGCCAGGGTCAAGGGTTCTAGCCCCTTGGGAACGGTGGCCTAGGCGGGTGCTGAGTGCTAGTACAGCCACTATTAACCATGGAGATGCTCCTTGGCAAGTGCTGAGATGCGGTAGTCAACCCAGAGGAGTACCTAAGGCTGTGAACTGAGCGTCTGTCTGCTACAACCCGGAACCACAGACCTCTGGTTCTAAGGGCTTAAGAGCCATAGGCATCCGGATTTGTCAGCTTGAGGGTGCTGGAGGGCCCAGGCCTACCAAGTCTGGAAAGCTTTTCGTTGTCCTTTGGTGATTTCTGTCTGAGCCGAGCAAGCTCATCTCTCTGGTACTCTCACTCAAGGACTCCAGAGACATCCTAGACTCTTTAGTCATTGGATTATGAAAACAGAGAGCACAAGAAGTGCAGAGAATTGACAGAAGGCACTAGCTAATTAGAAGGGCGTGGCTGGAACGGCTCCAGAACCCCATCTGCAGTCCTCACACTCCCTCAGCTAAGAGGCTATTTATTAATAATTGTATTAACTATTTTCTTCAGTTTTTTTCATCTGTCTCCTCTTCCCCATGCCTAGAATTCCCCTTTTCCTTCCTCTTTTGCTCTTTTTTTGACTTCGAAAATCAATGTTTTCCACTGGAAGTAGCATTAAGAGTGTCCTCATAGTTACTGGCCAGGCAGATGAAGTGGGTTTGGAAATTCTAGGTGTTGTTATATGGCAGCAGCATGGTACCAGTAGGGGGGATTTTACCCCTAGAAGTCATTTGTCCCTGGAGACATTTTGATAATCCTAACAGGAGAGCCAGAGGCCAAATGCAGCTGACAGAGGCTTGGGGACATCACTCGACACCTTAGACAGCACAGGACAGTCCCCCAGCACAGGGCTCTCCAGCCCCAGGTGAACACAGTATTAGCTGGAGAAAGCTTGTCCCAAGGTACTTTAGGAGGGCACCCCCTTTTATTCTTAGCCATTTGAAAAAGCTGCTCAGTTTGCTGTCTTGAAAGGTACACTCTTTACCAGGCTAGAGGTTTGGGCTGGGTAGTGCAGCACCATGGCCTAGAGCACCAGTCGGGCCCTTCAGGGTACTGGCAGCTCTGGGTGCAGAATCCCCTTCTGTGAACCAGCTTCCCTAAGAGCAAGCCTACTGCTGCCCATGGGCTTTGTGGGAAGGGGGCCTGGATGTGTGCAGCTTTGTCTGCCTAACTGCTTCTTACAAATGCTTAACCCAACCCTCCTGCTTTGGGTACCATCTCACATGCCCATCCCTGTCTAGTCTTTTTTTTTTTTTTTTTCCATTTTTTTTGGATTTGGGTTTTTCGAGACAGGGTTTCTCTGTGTAGCCCTGGCTGTCCTGGAACTCACTCTGGAGACCAGGCTGGCCTCGAACTCAGAGATCCGTTTCCTCTGCCTCTGCTTCCCAGAGTGCTGGTATTACAGGAGTGCGCCACCACCACCCGGCTCCCTGTCTATTTCTGGTCCTTCTGTAGTTGTGTCCTGAGAACGAATGTACTTGTTGGAGGCCATCAGGATGCTGCTGTCTCTGACCCGAGTCAGTCACCCACCTCCCCGCTGTCTTTCAGGACTGTTTCTGGTCCCTTCTGGTCCCTCTTCTTCGTGCTCACGTTCTCACTCATTGCTTTGCTACCATCGTCGTAGGGTGGGGGAGGGAGTTGGATACAGATGTGCTCAGTCCGTCATCTTTACCCAGAAGTGGGGAATCCTCCAAGTTGTGTCTGGCACAGTTACTGGTGGTAGAATTCTTTTCACTTGACTCTGGAAACAGGAACTGAGGGGTGGCACTGGACAGGAGGGAGAAGAGCCTTGTGACTTTAGTCCTAGCTAGCCTCTGTTTCCCTGCCTGTAAAATGTATGTTTTGCTGTGTGGAAGAGATGGGAGTGAGGGAAGGACACGGGAGAGTGAAACTGACACAGCAGTCCATGCCTTCTCCTCGCCATCCCCATGGCTGGGATTATCACCATCTTCTCCTTCTAGTGTATACTTGAAGAGTTTTGTTTCGTGGGTACAGGGACAGATGTGACTCTTAGACAGGTCTAACCAACGTGCCAGTGTGTATATCGACTGCCTCATTTTCTTGCCAGAGGCTTCCAGTTTGCTTGGCAGAGGGAGACCAACGGGGCCAATTGGACTGGCTCTTAATGACAGCGACCAGCCCAACAGAGCAGAACATCAGTGGCTCCAGCTCCAGGTACAGACCCCAGTGAATGGTGGGGGAAGGGAAAGCCCGAACGACCGGAGGGGACTCCAAAGTCCCTCCCCCATTGCCTGTCCCTAGAACTGCCCTCGGGGGAGGAGTGCCTTGGTCCTCCCTTTCACAGCTCACCACATTGGGGTCCTCCTTGCACCCCTTTGAGGGATGAGTGGATATGAGGAACGAGGCATAGGGACCCTACCCTAACCCTGTGGGAGATATCGGTTTTTCGGGTAAGGTGGGATGGGAGCTCTGGGCTTGAGTCTCCATTAGTATGTGGGAACTATATAGCAGAACTTGAGTTGGCAAATGCATGTGTGTAATGGAGCGGAGTTTGGGCAGGGGCTCCCTGCTTCTCTGAAGTTCACTGCCCAGAAACAGAGGTTTCTCCATGGCCAGGGCGAGAACGATCTCTTTGAAGACAACACTGTGTGGTGATGTTCATACTGTCTTCTCCTGTTATTTCTTCTTGATCTACTGCAACATTTAAAGCTAAAGTCAGGAACCCAGGGCCCTTCTGCTGACATGGGGAGGATCTTGGCAGTGTTTGTTGAATGGATAAAAGTAGAATATTCTTAGATGAACACATTTTTGCAAAGAGGGATTATGTAGCCAAGATGGAATACTTTCTCTGTTTGGAGCTGTGCGAGGCAGGAACCAGCCAGGTAATGGTTTCCAGGGCCTGATTAAGCCATTTTGTCCTTTGCTTTCCCACCTCCCCACCCAGTATGAACTGTCAGATCTGCTTCCCTGAGAAAAAGGCCTGAGATTTCTTTGCAGTTAGTCTTGACCCTAACCATTGAATCAACCTTGGAGAGATGTGGCGATGTGCTTTTCAGGGTCCCAGACAAACCTGCTTTTGTCAAAACGTTGGAAAAGTGAAATGTGGCTACAGTGTCAGAAAGTCAGTGGGCATATGTCCACAGGGCAATGCGGGTGTGTCAGATGGGCACGTCATGATCAGACTCAAAGAATCAGATGCTTGCTTCTTGGGACCAGAGTTTTTCCTTCCTATGGGCAGTGGGGGCCTGGGCAGTTAAGCAGGGTCCTGGGATGTCATGGGACAGTGGATGTACCAAAGTTGTCTTTCAGATGGTTGGTAGTTTGTCACGTCCTGACCATTTAGATGTGGGGAGGTCTACGTAAATGAGTAGGTGCCCGTCTCCCTCGGGAGCTTCTTGGGAGAGATAGATAGTTGAAAGACCTGGGACAGAGAGAGACCTGGGACAGAGACTACTGGAATGAGCAGGATGGACAGGCCCAAGGAGGCTGTTTCTGAGTAGATGTTCTCAGTCAATGGCTGAAGCCATTAGATAGTACATAAATTTGATCATCACTTTGGCCAATACTTGATAGAAATAACTTAAAGGAGAAAAGATTCACTCACTCTTCATTAACTAATTAATTAATTCATTCATTTATTCAAAGCTTTCCATTTATCATGGTTGGTAGGATTTGTCAGAGCAATAACAGCAGAGAGCCGGGGCACGATATGGCTCCCGCAGATATACCCATAGTCGCATACTTCCTCTGAGCAGGCCCCACCTCCCACAATTCTACCACATACCAATATCCCATTCAAAATTTGAATCCAGGGATGGATGAAACCCCTCATTAGGCCAGGGCCCTCAAGATCTTATCTTTGGAAAGGTCCTCCCATTCACACCCAGAGGTGTGCATTCTCTCGTGTGCTTCTCAACCCAATAAAGTTAGCAGCCAAGATTAGCCATTCATGAAAGCATATACACAATACTGTTGGTGTTGTAAATCGGCCTGAGAACCCATGACTGGGGAGATCACAGGTAGCAGTACGAACCTACGGTTGTTATTTTCTAAATGGAGATAGTGTCAAACCGCCATCTAACAAATGTGTATATCTGGAGTAGCTCTGCTCTCAGTCCTCATCACAGAAGCTTCTCTGTGTAGTGAATGGTGGTTCAAAGTGCAGAGAGGGTCAGCATCACACACTCACCCCTCGGGATTGTAAGAGTCAGAGGTCAGGGAAGACCAGGATGAAAATGTGTGTCTTGAACATTACAGGAACTGTTGTACTGAAGGCTCACAGCAACCATGGGTGCTGTCCAAGAAACTCTGGACAAAGTCAAGCCAGTCAACACTCCAATGTGTAAGGGGAAAGGTTCTGGCTGAAGAACTGCTGTTGGGTGTTGATGCCGTCTCTGGGAGAGAGTCAGTTTTCCTTAGGAGAGTGGCCCCCACTGTCTGCTGCTCCCCAGTAGATGCCACACACCCCTGCGTCTACAGCAGCACTCCTTGGACCCAGTAGGAGATAGACTTATTGTATGCATGTATGAAATTCCCAAAGAAGTCATAAAAACACCACACTTAAGAACCAAGGATTGCCAGGCGGTGGTGGCGCACGCCTTTAATCCCAGCACTTGGGAGGCAGAGGCAGGCAGATTTCTTAGTTCGAGGCCAGCCTGGTCTACAGAGTGAGTTCCAGGACAGCTGGGGCTACACAGAGAAACCCTGTCTTGAAAACAAAAACAAACAAAACAAACAAAACAAAACAAAAAGAACCAAGGGTTAACCATCTGTGGTCCTGTGGCAGCCCAGGGGCCCTTGGCTCCAGTTGTGCTTACACAGGAAGAGCTGTGGTCTCAAGCCCAGCATCGTAGCCCTGAGGCCTGACCATGGTGCGCAGCCATGCTGCCCCCTCAGACCACTCTGCCTACCTCAGAACATCTGCCCACTTGATTTCTGACACTGTCACCACACGTTTACTTTTCCAAAGCTTGTATAAACGCATGGGCTCTGACCCTAAATTTCCTAACTGCCAGCATCTTCTCTTCCTCTCCTTACCCTGTTTCTCTACTTTCCTCTCCTCCCCTCCCCTCTCTTCTCCTCCCCTCCCCTCCCCTCTCTTCTCCTCCCCTCCTCTCCCCTCTCTTCTCCTCCCCTCCCCTCCCTTCTCTTCTCCTCCTCTCCCCTCTCTTCTCCTCCCCTCCCCTCTCTTCTCCTCCCCTTCCCTCCCCTCTCTTCTCCTCCCCTCCCCTCTCTTCTCCTCCCCTTCCCTCCCCTCTCTTCTCCTCCCCTCCCCTCTCTTCTCCTCCCCTCCCCTCCCCTCTCTTCTCCTCCCCTCCTCTCCCCTCTCTTCTCCTCCCCTCCTCTCCCCTCTCTTCTCCTCCCCTTCCCTCCCTTCTCTTCTCCTCCTCTCCCCTCTCTTCTCCTCCCCTCCCCTCTCTTCTCCTCCCCTCCCCTCCCCTCTCTTCTCCTCCCCTCCCCTCCCCTCTTTTCTCCTCCTTTTCCCCCCTTTCCCTTCCCCTCCCTTCTCTTCTCCTCTCCTCATATGAAGCCATCTGCTTTTCTCTCATTTCCTGTCATCTTTCTTGGCTTACATTCTTTCTCCTTTCCTTCTCATCTCCCTCGCTCTCTATTTTTCTCTACTTTATAACTACTTTAAGCCTTGTAATTTTTAACTTTATAACTACTTTATAACTCAGAGCTTCCCTCTTCCCTTGCTTTTGACTCCTCAGGGGTGGAGACGTGTCTAGAGTCTATTTACTTTTGGAATCCAGAGGCTCTTTAGCCAGCAACATTACACCCCACCCCACCCCACCCCACCCCACCCCACTCCACCCCAAACTGCCATCTGACCAAAAATCCCCTTAGTCAGAATAAGTGTCTTGACCCCACCCCACCCCAAATTTTGTCGAACAATTCCAATTTCAAATCTCAACTTTCATCTATTCCTAAAAGATGTGTCTGCTCCTCCCGCACAGGCAGTATCTGTGGGCTTGTTCTGAGTTTCTTACCACACATTCCCTTGTGCTGACAGTACAGGTTCAAAGTGGTGACAGGTCCAGGTTCAAAATGACTTGAACTAAGTCCCCTTACTTCTTTGTGACGATGGCGGTAAACAGAAGCTTTGACCACAGACCTGTGCATGTGGTGTGTGTCCTCCTTGTGTGGGAAGAATGAATAACATAATAGGAACCAGGCCACATATGGGAGATTTCTCACCTGTGTGAATGAGCAGCTTGTGTCTGCTTGAAAATGTGCTGGACAGCTCCCGGCAGCAGATTTCCAGCCTCCGAGGAGGACTTAAAAAGGACAGATGTCATGGAGTCATCCCAGTTAACAACTTTGTATCTAGGATATAGAATATGTTCGTGGTATTATTCACCTACTGAATAATTCAGTGCTTGCCATATTTTATCCTCTATAGTTGTGTTATGGTATGTAGAGGGGTGGTGCCGCCTGTTAGCATTTTATTATTATCAGGGATGGGAAGGAAGTCAGGAGGAGACGAATATAACCACCCGATGAAGAGGAGGGCATACCAGCTCACAGTGTCCAGGAGTCCCAAGGAGAAGAAGAAGCCAGCCTCAAAAATCCCAAGCAGAATCACAAAGAAAATCCTGGCTGATTGTGTTCATTGGGGCTGCAGTCAGACCTAGTGAGACACACACCAGGAGAACTCGGACGGAGCTGGGAAGTCTCTGTCATACAATACACATTGGCATACAGCTTTATGAAGTCCAACTCAGGCCTGTGAAATATTGCCCAGTAAGAATTCCTAGGACGACTGCGTTAATATGCAGAATGGAGTGGGCGTTAACCAGCCAACTTTACGTGAATGTTTAGACGAAGAAGAGGAGTCGTTGAAAATGGTTCTGTTCAGATTAGGAGTGTATGTTTCTGTCTCCTCAGCTAGTAATGGTGAACCCTCTTATTGTTCTCAGCACACGGATGGTACCTGCTGTATCAGATGCTCAATAGCTGGGGACAGCACTGGGAGGAGGAGTTAAGGGGGAGATAGAGGCTAGTGGTAAGACAGCAAACCCCAGCTCCTCCATTTCCAGACATGCCATCTGGATTCAACGTTGTCATCTCCTGATGCTGTCTTTTAAAAGCTAGTTCCTACAGGCTGGAAATATCAAAGATCATCTCTTGGGAAGAACAGATGAATAGATGCCCTGAGGATCTTGGATAGAAAAGAGGAAACTGAAAGCCAGGGAGTGGTGTGCGAGAAGCAGGGAAGGGTTTGTGAAGGTGGGCTACAGATATGCCTGTGGTAACTGAGAGTGCTCCCAGGCCTGTCGTCAGCAGCCATGGTAATTCTGGGAGGTGGGGCAGAGTCCTTGTCTTTATTTTGGTGAGCTGGGAGCCTTGGCTCCTTTAGTCCACCAGTGTGTCTCACCCCAGCTGCTCTCGGGAGGTAGCTGTCTCCTTGGTGGTTGCCTACTCTGCCTCCCAGAGTGGGCAACATTGGATCCAATTCCTCATACCATCTCAGGTAAAGTCCCCACCCCAGTTCCCAGTCACACTGGTGCTGAGGGTGGTGGCTAAGGCAGGAGACCCTCCCGCCTCCAGAAGTTGTCCATCACCCATGGCTGACGTCATAGTCTAGAGTGACAGCCCAGAGACCTCCCTCAGTGCTGTGGCCATACACTATTCTACACGATGGCGCTGCCTGCCTGCCAGTAACCACCTGTGCCATGTCTTCCTGGGTCTCTCTGATAGCCAAACACACTTGACTTCCTTTCACTTCTGCTGTCTGTAAGATATGCCTGCTCTAGATGCCATCTGTACCTTCATGCACATGGAATTCCCTGAAAACTGCACACATATGCTTCTGAGTTCTCTCAAATACCCCCAATCCCCAAGGGTTTTCACCATGGAGACTTGGGCTGGTACCTACACATGGATCCTGGGGAATCTCTGGACCTTTGAGACCTGGGTGCAGCCTGATTTCATTAGTGCCTCTTGGCTTCTACACCAACCTCGACTCTCCATTCTAACAGGTCGACCAGAGGAAGAAATGAGAGGTGACCCAAGAAAGACTGCCTGAGGCTGGTCTCTCTGGTGCCGCCATACTGCCTGTGGCTAGACACTGTTCTCCCTGGCTTAGTAGTTTCTAGACTGTGGAGGGTTGAAGGTGACCTCCACCATAGCCAACAAGGGAAGCCTAAATCAAAGGTGTGAGAGAACCAGTTGGATGGCAGGGGCCGAGGTTGAGATCAGCCATGTGTGTGTCTAGCAAGTCTTATAGAGCATAGGAATCATCATGTTTCATGGCTGGAAGGAACTTGACTGAATTCAGTTCTGTACCTTATTATGTGGCTTGTTCCCTAATTGTTCCGAGATGATGTATAATTAGGTACTAAACTGTGGGGTGCTGGGGGCAAACACTCTGGGAGTTTAGCCCTGCCCAGAGTGGGTGAGACTTGGCTTAGATCTGGAGGACCCTGCCTACAGTTTGCCATCACTGGGGTGTAGCTGCCATGTCAGACATTAATTTGCTGATCACATTCTGTGAATTACTGCCTGGTAAATTTTTACCCTGTCTGCGTTGGCACTATTACGATCTCTTGTTACAGGTGAGGGGGCTGAGTCACCTCCAGGGGGTATGTGGGGGGGGCAGCTCACCTGGGTCGTTCTGACTCTGGAGCCCTGGCTCTGGTGGGAGGTGTGGAAGGGATTCTTCATCTGGGCCATGGACTGGTCACCCACGGTGGTGAGTCCCACTTACATGTCCATCCATACATCTCTTCCTGCTCTTGACTGTTGGGCCAAAATAAAAACAGCATATAGGTTTAAGTAGACCGCCTCTCTGCATGTTTCCCAGGGAGGATACATAGAGACAGTCTACTATAATCCAAATATGGGAAAACTCATTCACTTTAGGCTTATTCATTCCCTCCCCATCTCCTTCCCACTCTTTTTTAGAAGGTGTACAGTGAACTTTATTGATGGTATTGAATAGAGAAGTGCTCCCTAGCCCCCCTCCCCCCCACCCTCCCATTCTGGGGATCTGGGGTGGTAACTGCTAGGGAGATGCTCACTGTCGAGGGCTGAGTCAGGGTAGGGACTTGTCAGTGGCCTACGGCCCCTCTCTTGCTCTCAGTGTCCTTGCTGGGGTGGGAGGTCCAGAACTTCTTACTCCTTGGAGGCCATGTAGGCCCTGAGGTCCACCACCCTGTTGCTGTCGTCATATTTATTGTCATACCAGGAAATGGGCCTTACAAAATTGCTATTGAGAGCAATGCCAGCCTCAGCATCAAAGGTAGAGGAGTGGGAGATACTGTTGAAGTCTTCAGTGTAGCTCAGGATGCCCTTTAGAGAGCCCTCGGATGCCTGCTTCACCACCTTCTTGATGTCATCATACTTGGCAGCTTTCTCCAGGTGGTATATCCATTCCATGACAGACACATTGAGGGTAGGAATATGGAAGGCCATGCCAGTGAGCTTCCCGTTCAGCTCTGGGATGACCTTGCCCACAGCCTTGGCAGCACCTGTGGATGCAGGGATGATGTTCTGGGCAGCCCCACAGCCATCGCAACACAGCTTCCCAGAGGGGCCATCCACACTCTTCTGAGTGTCAGTGATGGCATGGACTGTGGTCATGAGTCCTTCCACGATGCCAAAGTTGTCATGGATGACCTTGGCCGGGAGGCTGAGCCGTTGGTGGTACAGGATGCATTGCTGACAATCATCTCATGGTTCACGCCATCACAAGCACTGGGGCATCGGCAGAATGGGTGGAGATGGTAACCTTCTGGCCCCACCCTTCAAGTGGTTCCATGATGGTGAAGACTGGCAGACTCCATGCACACTCAGCACCAGCATGACCCTATTTGATGTTATCAGGATGTCATTCCTAGAAGACGGGCATGGCCTTCCCGTTGATGACATCTCAGCCTTGGCTTTGCTGTTGAACTTGCCATGGGTAAAGTCATACTGGAACATGTAGACCATTTAGACCATGTAGTTGAGGTCAAGAATGGAGTCATATTCACTTTCCCAGATAAGAAGGCAGCCCTGGTAACCAGGTGCCCAATATGGCCAAATCCATTCACTCTGACCTTTCGCACTGTGTCTAAGGGCCAAGGCTGGCAGTGCACAAGGAGATGTGGCTGTTTCTGGGACAGGAAGGAGCAGAGAACCTCTTTCCCACTGTTGTCTTCTCTTCTCTCCTCCCTTCTCAGGAGGGGAAAATTTTTTTTCTCATCTTCTGACCTCAGAGGTTAGTATTTTCCCAATTGTTATGGAAAAATCCCTGTCCCAGTGTCTCCCTGGGGGGCTCTGCCTTTCAGAGTAATCCCACATTCCAGGTGGAGCTTCAGGTGTAGCAGTGGGCTTGAACACCAGGCAGCAGGCCTCCCGATAGCCTGGCCCACGTGGCCGCCCTTCCATTCTGCCTCCTGTAAGAGTGTCTGTCCCTCCGGGTAGTTTGAGATGCTGGCTGGCTTAGCATGAATCTTTCTGATGAACTTTCACTTTGGAAAGATAAAGTGGGCACAAAAGAGAGACAGTTCTCTTGGGCTGCATCCAAATGAGAAGAATTTGGAGGCTCCGCTTTGGCAGAATGCGCCTGGCTGGGTGCTGGGGAAACACATAGCAAAGAAAATGTGGTGTCTTCCCCCTTTCATCCTACGAACCTGATGCAGGCCTCCCACGGCCCAGCAGGATCAGGCTTCAGGGAGAGGAGGTCGGCAGTGGAAGTGGAGGCTATGCCGGGAGGCTCATAAGATAGTGTTGCTTTATGAGCTTCCAGCCTCTGAAATTTGGGGACCACGACGAGTCTTAGCAGCGGTCTTAGTCTCATGTGCTTGGGTCATGCCAAGGACCCCAAGGTCAAAATACCCCACACAGGTAAGTTCATCACAGCTTGCTTTGTCTCATGCAGGCCTTGCTGAGGCCCTCTGAAGAGACATTCCCAACAGAGCCTGATCCCAGCTTTGCCCCTGACCCAGGGCATTGTCTTGGAGGGGGTAGCACCCTGTATTTGGTCTCCTTAAAACTGAAGGGAATGTCTGAGTGAACTTTCTAGCTTCACTGGTTTTGATTGACTACTTTTGGAGGTCGGGAGATAAGCGATGCATTCCCAGAATCCCACTGGCTTTGCTGATGCCTCTGCATGCCAGTCTTGTCAGTACTGGTTGTCTAGGTTACTCCTCAGGGACTCTAAGACTGCTTTTGTCAAAGCCACCAGCTTACTACGGAAGCTCATACAGGTACCCAAATGGGTGATCTCTAGGGGTCAGAAAGCCAAAACTCCACCCACAGATCATGGCAAACCACTTAAGCATCCCTTCCACCAGGGGGCCATGAAACTGGATCACACACAGGCAGACCACGGTTTGTTTCACCCAATCATCTCTCCCCACACCTTAATCCCCCCTGCTTCTTTATCCCACAAGTACCTCCAAACCCTACCCTTGGGGAGGCATGCTATGCACCTGTCCCCCATCTTCACATTCTATCCCCATAACGAGCTTGTGAATATACTCTCCATTACAAAACTCATAGTTTCAGTGACTATCCTATTCCGCAGCAGGTGAAACAGCTGGCTCAGTACCAACCCCTCTGATGAAGCAGCTCCCACCACAGCAGCCAGCTCCCAGGCATGTGACCTGTCCTGTCCCCTCCCCTTCCCTTTCCCCTTCCCCACCTCTGTTCCTTCCCTCCCTCCTCCCTCACGGTTCTGCACTTCTTGCCTGCTCCACTGTCTCTGAGGATTTGAGAAAGGCAGGACAGAGAAATAGAGAACAGAAGGAAAAGGAGGTAGCGGCTGGACCAGGAAGCCAATGTCTACTTGATAATTAAATGGGGGGGGGGCACCAAATTAAAAGCTATAGATTTACCTAGAAGCTCCATGTACCTTCCAAGTTTGGTGGACACCAAGACTGTCCCTGGGGGCTCACAAAACTGGCTGGAGGCCATCTTTTATGGAGGGCTTATGTGTTAGAAGTCCTTCCTCACACAGAATGTGAACCGCTTCCTGTGTTTCCTCTTCTTCGCTACCCTGGAACCCAGTCTCCAACATCCCCCGCTCCCGCCCCCACCCCCAGCTCTACTTTCCCTCAAGACTTCACGGTCGCCATTGCCCACCTCATCCCAGTCTTACCTTAATTGACTCATGCCCATGAAGCTATTGTCAAGGTCACTGAGACCTCTAAGTGGTCAGATCAATGGCACCCACCCTTCTTCCTTGACCCCATCAGCACTGGGTAGAGCTGTACTTTGTGTTCTGACAAGGCTCTTGGTCCCTGGGCTCCACGTTCTGATTTTTCCTCTTTATTGCATACCTTTCTTCTCAGTCTAACCCCAGGCCTCTCTTTCCCCCTCCCCACCTCTAGGAGTTCATGGGGTCTCCCTGCCCATCGACTCTGGAGTGTGTGCTTTGCCCTCTTCTCTGTGAATCTCATTTGCACCTGACTCTTACCTGTTGCCTCTCACCCTCTGATGGCTGAAGGTCACAGCAAACACTCCTTGGCCATCCACTTCCCGTTCACACTCAAACCTATTCTCCCATGTCATCATATGGTTCCATCACGCCACTCTGTGTAGATAAGGAAGCAGTAGATTTTGTTCTTCCAAGTACTGGATCTTAGCGCATCCTTCAGGGTTCATCTCTGCCCTGTTGCTTGGGTTTATCTCCCCTACCCCTTGCTCACAACCTCTTGGTGCCATGCACTCTCTCCATACACTGCTGAGTTTCTTCTCCTCTCAGAAACCCCTTGGCAGCAGTGTGAACTTTTAAATCAGAATACGTTGTTTCCTGCCCAAGTGATTTTCAAGCTCCTGCCCTGCAAGGTGACTCACGACCTAGCCTTTCTGATGCTACTGGTCACCCTGGTCCCAGTCACCCTGGCTGCTGCTATACCTGTAGCTGGCTGGCTCTTGCTGTATACACTGGTTGCACATCTACCTAGGGCTGCACCGCTCTCCCCTGTTCACTGTCTGGAGAAGCCTTTATTGACCCACTAATCTCAGATTCCCTCCAGTTTCCCATCTGCTTTGCATTGGTAGCACGAATCCTTAATTGCTACTATGTTGAGAAACTCCTTAAGGGAGGAGACGTTGCCTGGCTAGCTGATCACTGGTAGGGGTGAAATAGCCCGGCACACATGGAGGCTCAACAAGCCTCCAGTGAGTGGAAGTGATGAGCCCTCCTGAGTCCTGAGGGGTACAGGTAGGTCATGAGGAATCATGTTTAAGTCATTTCTAGGGGAGGAGGAGATGTTCCCCGGGGATGTGCAGAGAAGGGAGGCAGGGAGGAGGCCTGGAGATGCTGACCAGGTAGACCTTTGATGGAAGTAAATAGGAAGATAGGAAGACATCCCAGACCCAGACACCAGGGAAACAGGCAGAATGATTGCAGCCTTTGCTAGGGTGGAGACCAGAGCCACTACAGAGGCAAAGATTTCAGGGGAGATAAAAGAGGAGATGACTTGGGTGCAACTCTGGGATTAGCGTTAAAAGATGGTGACCAAAGCACGTAGGGTCAGGGAGACCCCAACCAGTGGACATGTTGAGCAGTCAGGTATAAGCTGGACCTCAGCAGGAGTGCTTTCAGGGCCCCCTGGACTAACTTAGTGAAGGTCACCTTACAGGGACTGTGCTGGCCGCCAGGTCAAGGACTGCATCTGGGAAAGGGGCCATGGGGTCTCTGAATTTGTTATTGCTCTTTACCTACCCAGACCCCAACAATGGCAGTAATGACAGTCTAGACTGCACAGTGGTGTGGTCGGACAGGCTGAGCACGGGAATATCCAGAGCTATTTCCAGAACAGCAAAATGTAAGCTTTGATTTAGTTAGCTTACTAGCTTACTATTTTGCAGTATTAGGGGGTTGAATACAGGAAATTGCACATGCTAAACAACTACTCAACCATTAAACTATTCTCACAGCCTTATTTTACCTTAATTAAAAAACAAATTGGAGATAGATTCTTCCTATGTTTCCCCAGCTGGCCTTGAAGTGACTCTGTAGTCCACGTAGGCTTTGAACTTGTGATCCTCCTGCTTCAGCCTCCCTCAGAGTTGGGTGTTTAAGTCTGTGCCGCCAGGTCCACATCACTAAACCTGCTGCTTTTTAGCCTTTAGACCTTTTAGCTCTAGTGACTCCTGACACAGGGAAGCCACACCCCGGACAGAACAGGTTAAGTGACTGAGCAGCCACAGAGGACCCCCTGCAATGCTTCCTCCCCGCAGTCAGTCACAGCCTTTGGTGGCTGGTGGCAGGGAGCCCTGAGCCCCTCCGCATCTATCTGGGGACACTTACAGCCCTGGTACTTGTCAGTCTCCAACTGCTTGTTGCTGATGGGGGCGTGTGCTCGCTCCAGACAGCAGCTGTTCTTGTGCTTGAAATAGCACAGATCTTGCTGAAGGGCTGTCGCCTTTGGGAGAGAAGGGGGCTGCTTACTGACAAAGCCCCCAGGGAGCTGTGGCTGTCAGGGTGAGGAAAAGGAATGTGCTGAAGTGATGGAGACCCTGGGCTTCTGGGCGCTCGGAAGCCTGAGGTTTTCTCTCTGCTGAAATTTCCTAGCTGGGTGACCTTGGGCAAGTGGCCTTGCTGATTGCAGTCTGAATTTCAAGCAAGTCCCATTGGGCTGCTAAGAGAATTAAACAAGACAGCTTAAGGGCCTAGGAGGAGGCTGCTTCACACAGCTGGGCAGGAGGAGAATCAGGCTGGGCTGAAGCCCAGCCCACTCACTCCAGCAGGCTGGTGTGTGGCTTAATTAATGGGGTCGGAGGACTTGCTAATGTTTTGCACGGAGGTGCACATGGGCTAGTGGTGTTTCTATTAGAGTGGAGTCACTCTACAGTTCTCTTACAATGCCCAGGAAGGACAAGGCAAAAAGGGTCCAGACTGGTAGGCTGTGGCAGCTTCCCTTCCTCCTGTCTCTGGCAGGTGGTAAAGTCTACCAACCCTGTCCTATCTTAGATACCACTAGTGTCTGTAACTGGTGGGATGTGCTTAGAAAGAAAATGCCAGGCCCTATCTCATACCCACCTTTCCCTGGGGGCTGGAGTTATGTGACCACCCCGGGAAGAAGATGCCACACTGGACAGACTGAAGAGGTAATGGACAGGGGGAGCCTCTGTGGGTGAATTTGTAAGGAAAGGAATGGTTGGAACAGATTAGCTGGCCAGCTCTAACCTGCTCAGAGGGAACCTCACCACACAAAGCTGGAGCCCTGTGGATGAGGGGAGGAAATCTACACCCACCCACCTAGGGCCTCCAGGCTTTCTTCAATTGTCCTCTAGTGAGGTTGCCACCTGCTGACCGGGCAGTTGGAGCTGGCCAGCCCAGCCCCCACAAGGTCCCCTAGGGCACAGGGACAGAGACAGGGTGGATGCAGCCTAGAGCCAGCTTCAGTTCAGATGGCTGGAAGTCAAGTGGTATTGGAGAGGAACGAGGCTTCTGACACAGCTCCCAAGCTATTTATACCTGTGTATGCCGTGGTGCCAGGTCCTTCTCCTTTGAGCTGAGTAGAGATAGTCTTTCCGGAATGGAAAGATGAGCTGGTGACTCACTTGCTTACAAAGGCTGGGGAGTCTGAGAAGGCGGAGGGATGCTTTGGTGAGATTCTTCATGCACAAGCGAAACCGGAGTTATTCATAGGGGGGTCTGTAACTTAAAAGCAAAGAACATTTATCAGCAATTTTCAATAGTTACAGAATCGTAACGCCACTGCAGGAAATGACACAGAAAAGGCACTTTAAAAGCTATCTCCATCCCAGAACTCTGAAAGGTCCCAGTTACATCTCACCACAAGCCATTCCCTCTCCTGGTACTGTCACATGTAATTCTCTCTGCAGGTCAAAACGGCTGGGTCCTTGCACGTTTTGCCTCTCATTCTCCTGTGGACTTCTTCCGTAATGCACACATATGTGAGCATCCCTTCTGTAGATTCAGAGTCCTCCCAGTTTGCACATCTTCCTCTAGATGTAACCCCTCCCCCCAGGCTTCTGTCACAGGCAGAATCTTGGCGGGGGTTGGGAGGAGCCCCAGTGTGGCAATTGGAATTACATGTCATCAGTGCATCATCAGTAGAGACCAGGCTGGAACAGCGCATCCCCAAAATCAGATCTCCTCAAGGGTAGGAGAAAGAAGCAAGAATTGTTCATTTCCTTTTCCTGATGGCAAAACAGATTTCAGATATGATCATGGGTCGGCTTGGGTGACGTGGCCAGGGGTGTGTCAGGAGCCTAGGAACTGTGTCAGGTGGGCGAGGAAGAGCCTGAGAATGGCTCTGCTTTGATTGTATGGCATGACAGAGACATTCCTAGGCTAGTCTGCCATGGTCTCTAGGAACCCTGAGAAGGACGGTCCCTGTATGGTGGGCAGGGCCCAGGGGTCAAGGTTTCAAAAACACTTTTCTTGAATTAGGATCTCACTATGCATCCTGGCTTGGAACTCACAGAGATCCCTCTGTCTCCCATGTGCTAGGATCAAAGTGTGTGCCACCGTGTCCAGCAATAACACAGTTTCCATACCTGTGGTGCATAGCAGGGGCAGGGCGAACAAGGACATTTAACACCCAGGCAGGACTTGGCACCAGCCATAGCCATCAGGAGGCGGAAGGAGGTTTAGTAAGCTCAGCAGAAGGCAGTGTCACCAGAGCAGATGGTAGAGAAACTTCTGTGTTATTCATCCCTGACTCAACCCTGCTATCAGCCAGCTGAGCAGAGAGAAGGGAGTGTGGCACTCCCTGGGTCTCCCTGTGGTAGCGGCTGGCAGCTTCAGTGGCAGGGCAGTGGGGGCGAGCACTTCTGACACTCCCTGTGTGAGAAGCTTCCCTGGAAGTGTCAACCATGTCATGTCAGCTGTACAGACTGGATGCTGAGGCTAGAAATGACACAGCTGAAAAGGCCATCGTGGTTCATCCAAGCTACTGACACAGTACGTGTAGACTGGGGGTGCTTACACATGATGGAAATTTATTTCAGTTTATCCCCAAATTTATTTCTGGAGTCCAAATTCGGACTGGGAGTCCAAATTTAAAAAAGTTCTGCTTCCTGGTTCATAGACAGTGTCTTCCTCCCATATCCTCGTGTCCTTGAGGGAAAAAAGTGTCTCAGTTCCATTGTATTTAGATATTTTATAAGGGATCTATCTTATAAATATAGGGTGGAATAAAAAGGACTTACCTCCTAATTCCATCGCTTCAGGGTTTGGGATTTTGATTGTGGATGCTAGAGGGCCATAGACACTCAAACTAAAGGAGTGGCTGATAAGGAGTGTGAGCCCAGTTCTGAACCCCCCACCCCAGACTAAGAACCCCTAGACACACAGCCCAAGGCTGCTCAGAATTGTTCAGTTGCCTATCTGAGTGATGTTGGGGATTCAGGAGAAAGAAGGACCAAATAAAGGCTGGAGGCAAAGGGAATGCTGGTTGGAGGGAAGAGAGGAGAGGCTGGTCATCTGGAAGATAGTATCTTAGTTCAAACTAAGACAGAAAAGAGACATAGAGAGGGGAAGTAACCCAGACAGCTTGTAGACACTGGAGGTATGTCTGCAAGTCTCTAGTTCACCAAAAATTCTGAGGCAGTGGTTCTCAACCTTCCTAATCCTGTGACCTTTTAATGTAGTTCCTTATGTTGTGGTGACCCCTAACCATAAAATTATTTCACTGCTACTTCGAACTCTAACTTTGCTACTGTTGTGAATCATAATGTAAATATATGACATACAGGATATCCGAAATGTGACCCTGCAAAGGGGTTGAGACCCATAGGTTGAATCTGCTCTTCTAGACTTTTGATTGTGGTTACAGCATTTGTATCCAGAGCTTTTCTTAACAGTCTGGGTTCATGACTTAACTCAACTTGCTGTTCCAAAGGCTTTAGTGACACCTGCAGGGTCTGGTTGCAAATAAGGTTGCTTGTGACAAGACATTAGACCTTACTTTCCGCCATGTGACTGGAAAACCACACGAGTTTGATCCAAGGTCATGAGCTTTTGTGATAGCCCCAAGCTGACCTCTTGCTCTTAGTTGGAGGCAACAGAATGCTTATCAGTGAGTTAAAGGAGACAGGGGATTGTTAAGGGCAACCCCTCCTCAGAATCTTTAAGAAAAATGACTTAAGAAGTGGGCTGAGCATATTAGTCAGGGTTCTCTAGTGGAACCATAAGCACAGACTGAATATAGTAAAAGAATGAGTGTATAGATGATAAAAAAAGGGGGATTTATTAGAATGCCTTACACGCTATGATCCAGCTCCTCCAAAAATCGATAGTCCAAGAAACCAGTAGTTGTTCAGTCCTCAAGACTCATATCTCAGCTGGTCTTCAGTATTGATTGGAATCATGAAGAAGAAGACTCTAATGCCAGCGAAGGAATGACTGCCCATGGGAGCTAGGGCAAGTAGGCACAGATAAAAAATTTTCTTCTTCCATATTGTTTCATATACCATGTCCTACTTAGGGCACCTATTGCTATGCTGATACACCATGACCAAGAGGACACTTCCATAATGTAGTCCATCATTGAAAGAAATCAGAGTAGGAATTCAAGCAGGGCTGGAACCTGGTGACAAAGAGCTGATAGAGAGGCTAGGGACCAGGGTGCTGCTTACTGACCTGTTCCTTTTCTTATAATCGATATAAGTGTGATTACTAATAACCACACAACACAGTCAATACAGTACAAGGCTGTCTTGAAATCTCTTTTGCTGCTTTATTAATTGTAAACTCTTAAATTTAGGTCCAGAGAGATATTTTTGGACAAGGGCAGAAAGAAGCCACATTCTTCTCCAAAATATCACAAGAACAGTTTCCAAGACACTTAGTAATATTCTCTGAAACCTCTTGAGCCCAGCCATCATAATCTATATCACTCTCAGCAGCATTGTCTCCCATACTCCTTCTGGGATGATCCCATAAACCCCACTCAAAGTGGTCAACTGCTTTTCTAGTTCAAAGTCCCCAAATATTCCATAGTCTGACAACAAACAGCATGGTCAGGCCTGTGGCAGCAATACCCCACTCCTGGTACCAATTTCTGTTTTAGTCACTATTTTATTGCTGTGAAGAAACTCCGTGATCAGGGCAGCTCTTATTAAAAGAAATCATTTGATTGGGTTTAATCCATTATTATCATGGTGGGGAGCCTGGTGGCATGAAGGCATGTACTGGAGCAGTAGCTAGGAGCTACATCTTGATCCACAGACAGACAGAGTCAGACACACACACACACACACACACAGAGAGAGAGAGAGAGAGAGAGAGAGAGAGAGAGAGAGAGAGAGAGAAAGAGAGAGAGAGAAAGAGAGAGAGAGAGAGAGAGAGAGAGAGAGAGAGAGAGAGAGAAAGAGAGAGAGAGAGAGAGAGAGAGAGAGAGAGAGAGGAGAGAGAGAGAGAGAGAAAGAGAGAGAGGGAGAGAGACAGACAGACAGACAGACTTTGGGCTTTGTCATGGGTTCTTGAAACCTCAAAGCCCATTTCCAGTAACATATTTCCTCCAACAAGGCTTCATCTCCCAATATAATTCTTTCAAACCATACCACTCCCTGGAGACTAAGCATTCAAATGTGTGAGCCTATGGGGGCCATTCTTGTTCAAACCACCACACTTCACTCCCTGCACCCCATGGGCTTGTATCCATATCATACTTCAAAGTATACATTTAGTCCGATTTCATAAGTCCCCATAGTCTACCACAGCCTGAACGTCATTTAAAAATTCAAAGTTCAAAGTCTCTTTGCAGACTCAAGGCAAACTCTTAACTATCACCCCCTATAAAATCAAAATAATAATAATAATAGAAAAAGCAGATCACATACTTCCTTCACAAAATGGCACAGGATATACATTACCATTCCTAAAAGGAGGACAGGGAGCACAGTGAGGAAATACTGGAGCAAAGAAAGACTGAAAACCAACAGGGCAAACTCCAAACTCTGCATCTCCATGTCTGATGTCAAAGTCAGGTCTCTAACTCCTCTGTAATCTCTCGGGCTGTTTTCACATCCTCTCTGCAGTTCTCCTTGGCAGATGTCCCGCAACTCTGGTGTCTCCAACATCTTGGGGTCTCCAATACAATCCAGGGTTCACCTTCACAGCGTCACACAGTGACTTCTCCAGGACTCCCTTCAGGGACATCCCTGCCACACGTCTGGCCTCAGCAACTTTCCTTAGCTATGGAGGGAGATTCCACAAGCCCTCTGTTTTATATCCTTGACTCTAAAGCCAGAGCCACATGGCTGGAGCTGCCAAGTTCTGCTGCTTAATGGGGCTGGAACTTGGCACCTTCCTTCAATTACATTCACATCAGCCTTCTGATATTGGTTGCTTCCTTCCTGCTGAAGTTTGTCTTTCCTTCCCGCAAGCTGGAAGTTTAGCTGGTGAGGTCTTGCTCTGAGGTTGCTACCCCCTTTATTCCATCTAGTACCAGGCTTTTCTTTAAACCTTTTATCTCCTTAAACACAGGACTTAGCTCCATTGCACTTCCTGGTGCTTCTTTTCTCCTCAAACTGTACATTTTATATTGGAGTGGAATGTGGTGGTTTGAATAAGAGTGGCCCCCATAGACTTATATATATTTGAATTCTTAGTTGCCAGATAGTGGTATTATTTGAAAGAATTAGGATTTGGAGATGAAGTCTTAGAGGAAGTATGTTACTGGGGATGGGCTTTGAGGTTTCAAAAGCCCACGCCAAGCCCAGAGTCTATCTGTCTGTCTGTCCATCCGTCCGTCTGCCTGTCTGCCTGCCTGTCTGTCTGCCTGCCTGCCTGCCTGCTTGCCTGCCTGCCTGCCTGCATGCCGGCCTATCTACCTATGGATCAAGATGTAGCCCTCAGCTACTACTCCAGTATCTGACTGTATGTCACCGGACTCTGCACCATGATGATAATGGATTAGACCCCTATAACTGTGAACTAGCCCCCAACTAAATGCTTTCTTTTATAAGGGCTGCCTTGGTCATGGTGTCTCATCACAGCAGTAGAGCAGTGCCGAAGACAGACCAGAAGGTGTGGTACAGATTAAAAGTAGATCTTCCTACCTCAAAAGATCCAGATTAAAAGTGGGTCTTCTGCTATCAAATGATTTAATAAAGAAAACTCTCTCACAGGTATACCCAGCCACTTGGATTTTTATTACTTCCAAATGTAGCCAGGTTAACAGGCAAGACTAGCCATTGCACTGAATAATGATATGGTGAAATGGGGCCACGATGTAAGATGCTGTCTGTGATGTAATCACAAAGTTGCTGCCATGATTGTTGTTTCTGAGAACTGTGCCACCTCCATCTGCCCCATTTCCCTTTTTATGCTTCTCAAAGAGCAGCTTGGAATCAACCGCTTAAGAATGTTTCTTTCTGATCGGTTGGAGCTAAATTGTTTCCATTGCCTTAGCCTCAAAGGAGTCTGGGAAATGTAGTCTTTAGTAGGGCTTTGAGGATGCACCTGTTTTAATAGTGCACATGAGAAAGAAATAACAAAGACATATTCTCTACATTTGAGATGCTCACCATTTGGAAGGGCTGTAGATACAGAGACAGATTATAATATAATATTATGTTCTAATTAAGATGCTGTGTATAGAGCCCTGGGAGAGGAGCTACTTGGGAACACCCAAAGGTGTGTAGGCCTTTGACCTAGGTTCTGAAGTTGAGTTTGCTGAGTGAGAAAGACAGAGAAGGCTTCAGAAACAAGAGGGACCCATACAGGGAGGGTGAGTTTGATATTACAGAGATCCTCAACTTTTAGTTCTTATGATGAAGACACAGAGCTGGTTGATTTTGGAAGCAGCTCGTTGTACAGAACACGTTTTTTGGCCTCGTTCATAGCAGGCAGGCTTTTGGCCAATGAGCTACTCCTCCAGCCCATGTTTTGCAGTTTTTCAGTCAGCATATGTATGTCCGTAGCATCAGATTAGTAATGTGGTGACTGCTGCTGTGGTTGGAAGGTCCTGAGCATGCTTCAAGGATGCCTGTGTTCCCAGTTCTGCCTCTGTGACGGCCCTAGGTGCCTCGCCCACTCTGGTCCTTGAGGGTTACTTGTCACAAGACCACTGACCCCACAGTTAGTGTGTCAGACCCTGCAGTCTTCTTGACTCATGACTGAGGCTGTCTTGGGATCCAACATTCCTGGCTGAAGAACCACGTGGGAGTGGGAAAGGCCGTGAGGAAAGGAGCAGCTGGCTTCTGCCCGGGGAGGTGACTCCTTAACTCGAGGGCTGTGGGTACATCAGCTGTTCTGGGACGCGGATGGGGCGTGTCACAGACGACATTGCATGAACATGAGCAGCAAGGGAACAGATGGGGAATGGAAATGCTTTGTAAATGGAGAAAAAAATCTGTGGCAGCCTCAAGCTTGCCTGTGGATATATCATAGGATTAGGATATTGTCCTAGGAGGGAGAGAAAGGCAAAACGGGCAAGAAAGGATGAGAGAACGCTGTCTGCCTCCCAGACGCTGCCAGGTACTGCTGGTCTCCAGCGCTGTCTGCTCAGAGCTCACAGAGGTTGGCCCAACTCCTTCCTCATAGCCACTCACTGACAATGAGCCCTGTGCCTGCCTTTGAATGGCGGCCAAAGTGGGCTTTGTTCCTATTCATGCTTATAGTGCAGAGGGGTTGCCCTGCCTAGAGCCAGCCCCTCCTGGTCCTGCAACAGGGTGGGTTGGTTTGTTTTCTTTGCTTCACTAGGACCCTTGGCCAGTCCTAGAAAACCTGGCCTGTTTTCTCTGTGTAACCTCTGCCCCTGTCGGTTCTCAGGTACTTCGAGTTTTACAAGGAGCCTTTAGAATTTAACTCCACGAGATGCCTGGAGCTGAGGCAGGAGATCCTGGAGGTGAAGGTGCTGTCCATGTGAGTGAGGCTGGGCCGGGGATGGGTGGAGGTAGGGTGGGGTGGGCAGACCCCAGAACTGGAGGAAATAAGAAGACACAGGGCAGACTTCACAGACTGAAAGTTAGATCTTCCTTGGGCACTAGAAAGGCCTGGATGATGTTTTATAACAAAGGCCACCTTTGCAAAGTCACGTCTGCCGACTGAGCATCGAAGTCCCCTGCTCAGTTACCAGCCTCCTTGACTATCATCGCTCGGCTTCTTCTGTTCAGTAGACACCCAAGAAGCCTGGGCGTGCCCGCTTGAAATTCAGTATTTTGTACTGTAGGGTTAAGCCTTGCCCACTTGATGTTGTCTTTTACAATTTTAATTTCTTTGAATGCCTTGTTAATTAAGTGATACAAAAGTGTTGCAAATGGGATATGGTAAAGTAGCCCGTCTCTCAGACACCAAGTTGGCACCCCCGAAGGGCCAGTGTGTCCTTCCATAGTGCCCGTGCACACACAACATCTGTGTGTGGAGATTCCTCAAATACATGTTCCTATGAGTGGCAAAGAAGCATCCCTTACTCCATCCCACCCCACAGCCCACCACCAAGCCTCTTCTTGGGTCCTCGCTTGAGTCTCTCTTCCCTTGTTATGATACCCGTGAATCCAGCAGGCCCGCCTAGAGGGATCCGGATTATATTATATAGTTGTGTCAGGCTCTGGATCTGTTTGGAAACTATTACATCTGGATGTGGACAAAACAAAATTTATACAGAGGTAACGTTGGGTGGCTTATGTGGACTCATGAACCCCTGACATAATCCCAAGGACTCTGCCCATGGCTGGCAGCCAAAGCCAGGCAGTGCAGGTCATGGGGAAAGTACAGGCTTTATGGTCAGACACCACATCTGGGACCAAAAGCTGATTCTGGGCCCTGCCAGTCACTATCGGGCAGATTACTTAACTCTCGGAGCCTCCCCTAACTTATAAAATGGAGGTGGCATTACCCGTCTCTTAGGTGCTGCAGTCAACTAGTGGGAATCGTTTGTACAGTAGAGGGCGGGCATTGCCTGGGGGAGCGGTGCGCACTGACAGTGGGTACGAATGGTCTGCTCTCTTCTCTCTCATTTCTTTCTTCTATAAAATCAGCAGTGTTGCAACATATGTCCTATCCTTTCACATTGAGGCAGTGAGAGGCCAGTGATTGGAGGGGAGAGAAGAGGAGGAGCTAAGGAGAGTGAGGGGCAGAGAGGGAGAGGGAGAGGGAGAGGGAGAGGGAGAGGGAGAGGGAGAGGGAGAGAGGGAGAGGGAGAGGGAGAGGGAGAGGGAGAGGGAGAGGGAGAGGGAGAGGGAGAGGGAGAGGGAGAGGGAGAGGGAGAGGGGAGGTCCAGAAGGAGCAGAGCGGGAGACGCAGATATCCAGATGGCTTCAGATGTATTTCTGGTGTTTTGGAGAGGTTAGAAATACTGGGATAATACTTTATAATTGTAAATTGGCATTATGTAATTGGGAGTTTTATATACATAAATATATTTGGTTAACTATTCAAGTTTAAGAGTCATACTTTACCGGATACTTGGAAGGAGTGGTGCAGAGGCCTGGCGGGGCGGTACTCTTATTAATTATTACCCACTACACAGCAACAGTGGTTTTTCTGAGTTATACACATAATCTGCCAGTGAACTTTCCATCACTATAATGAATATATAATGAGAAAATAGTTCAACTCAGGCGAGCAGGCCCATTGTCTTGGGGGTCGTGTTGAGACAGCATGCCGTGACAGGGAACATCAGGTAGGCAGAACAAAGCTGCTGTCTTCATGACCAAGCAGGAGGAGGGAGAGACCAGGTTCCCAGCAGCACCGTCAAAGGCCAGTCCCAGTGACCTTGAGACCTCCAGCACGGCCTTACCTCTTAAAGAACCCACAACCTCCCAATAGTATCACCCTGAGAAATGGGCCTTTGGATGTATAGACTCCATATGCATTACTGCTGCCTTGGGAGAGTTCGTTGAGTAGATTGCCTGTCATGGCTATGTCCCTGTAGTATGTATCAGCAATCTGTGCCCTTCTAGAGATGAATGAAGCCTACCTCCTGTGGGGTCTACTTTGCCTGAGATGAGCACACAGCACTGTAGTCCCAGCTTTCTTAGAGTCCATAGCCCATGGGGGGAGGGACAGACAGGTCTAACTTAGGAAACTAATTCTTAGGATGATAGGGAACTTGATCTAGGGTGGGTGAGGCCAGGCAAGGGTTTGCTGATGAAGGGCAGATAAGGTTCTGGTCTGTGGGGTGGTAGTTATTAATTAGGCCAAGAAGATTCTAAATGGGACAGTTGGTATGAGCTCTTGAAACAGGAAGGTCCCTGCTGGGTCTTGGCTCTGAAGGACCAGAGCAGCTTGTAGGTCAGCATGTGACAGGAAAATGGAAGTTATGGCACTAGAGGATTCATGGTGCACCTGTGTCTTTTTCTGGGCACTGTGGAACCCTGTGGACAGGATTTGGGGCAGTACACAGGTGTGTAGTTTAATAGATGTTGTGGAATACTTCCCAGGAGTTATGTGGCAAAGCCTGCTCAGACCTCAGCTGGGAGCTGAAGACTCCCGCTTGTCATCTCTAAGAATTAAGGCCTTACATGTTTGACTGGGATCCCAGGGAACCCCCATTGGCAGTGTTCCTCAGGTTCCAAAAGAAAAACAGTTAAGCTTTAAATTAGAAAACAATTTCTTCAGGGCCCGGACAGGAAATGCAGAGCAAACACACACACTGGCTGTCTTCTGTGTGTTGCTGGTGATCCCTCCATCACAGAAGGATCAAAGATAACCCATCACATTATCAAGCCATTTCATTTCTTTTCCCATTTGTGTGTGTGTGTGTTTGTGGGGCTAATGCACGTGCATGTGGAAGCAAGATGTTGATGTCATCCATCCCCCTCACCCCTCCATCTTATTCACTGAGGCAGGCTCTCTCAAACCGAGAGCTTAAGGATAATGATGTGGCTTCTTGCTAGCCAGCTTGCTGTCTTAGCTTTCTGAGGTTGGAATGATAGGCAAGCCACCCTGTCTGCCTGCACCCCAGAGTGAGCTCTGGGGATCCAAACTCCAGTCTCACGCTTGCATGCCAACTGCTTATACCGCCAAGCCACCTCCTCAGCCCCAGATGAGTCTTTTATTTCTCCATGTTCTGTAGGCAGGATGATCAAGAGGTGTCGTGGGGCCTCTCTTCCTGGCTTGCTCACGGACATCCTTTCGCCATGTCCTCGCACGGCTGCCCCTTGTCTGTGTCTTGTGTCTTACTCTCTTCTTCTAAGAGCGCCTGTCATGGGCTAGGGCCCACCCCAGTGGCTTCATTTTCCCCTACTTTTAAAGACCCCTTCTCCAAATACTGTCACACTGAGGTTAGGACTCACACCTATGAATTCTGGGGAGACAGAATTCAGCCAATAAGAGTTGCCATTACAGCTGAATTACCACTTAAGATTTGAACCCACAGACAAATACTGCAGGGAGCAAAGAACAATCTCAGATTTCCTGATGGCTGCGACCACGCTTGCCCCAGGTTGCAGAGTCATTTCAGTGAGGTTTAGGTCTTTCCACAGTTGCCATCAGTTCTTCCCTGTCTACAGGATACCTTGTCTTGTTCCTCAGGATGGATTCCTGGGATGAACAGCAGTTCTAACTGTTGGCCCAAGGCTTAGTCAGTCTTGCATAGACCGTTTCTTCCATGGCAGCTGCTCTTGTCTGTGGAAGTATAGAGGAGTGAAGGCAAATCACAAGGAAAGGCAAGACTGGGCTACTCACAGGGAATCGGTTGTGCCAATCTTTGGGGAAGTAGGGAATAGCAAGCCCGGTGTCTTCCGTCCTGAATTCCCAAGCCAAGGGTCTTGGGTCCTACATGGAAGATACTGGCAAGCTCAGAGGCCGGCTGCTCTCCAGGTTATCTGGGTGCTCTAGTCTTTGCTCTGCTCCAGCCTAGTCCCATGACCTGGATCCAGCAGGACTGACCTGAATAACAGGGAAAAGGTCAAATCCCATTCACGGATGGATGCACACACTGTCCCTTTGGGCACACAGAATGTCAGCTGGTATTTTGTCTGAGGACACAGGGAGATGTGTGATTCCTGAGGGTGTAATTTTGATCTGCAATTTCTCAAATCAATGGTAAAAATCAGTCAGCCAGAAAACGCCCACGTGGAAAGCCCCCTGCTTCCTGACAGTGTAGAGCCGTGAGGAGTCGGATTCTTCAGTGGTTTTGTGGTGAAAATGTCTGTTGCTGATCCTTGTCCGAATTATTTATGTTTGACCCTAGCCCTTTGTGAGTCTGTTTGGAAAATTAACCCTTTAGTTGCTGCACGCGCTCACGCTCACCCGCAGTTCACAGCCACACCTCACTGGCTCCCTCTCCTATCCTTGTGGAGCTGGGCTTGGTGCAGAGTCCAGCCATGAGGCCAAACAGAGCAGCCTGGAGCCAGGGCCACCAGCACAAAGGCCCACTCTCTGGGCCGGGAGGTCCTTCATGCCCCCTCAAAACTCAGATCCAGAACAGTTTTTCAAAAGGCTGTGTCTTCTGCCAGGTGGAGGATCAGTAAAGTCAGGTCCTGAGCCCAGGGGTCTCAGGATTGGTCACTGCACCGGCTCAGCATGTGAGGTACAGTGAACACATGGCTGGAGGAAGTAGAGGAGATTGTGGTGCAGACAGAGTGGAGACCGGAAGACATCATAGGCCCTGGAAGACTTGGGGCAACAAGGGAGGGTTGCTGTGTGTCTTAGTCAGGCTTTGTATTCCTTCACAAAACATCATGACCAAGAAACAAGTTGGGGAGGAAAGGGATTCTTCTGCTTACACTTTCCACATTGCTGTTCATCACCAAGGAAGTCAGGACTGGAACTCAAGCAGGTCAGGAGCAGGAGCTGATGCAGAGGTCATGGAGGGATGTTCCTTTCTGGCTTGCTTCCCCCTGGCTTGCTCAGCTTGCTCTCTTTAGAACCCAACACTACCAGTACCACCCACAAGGGACCCTCCCCCCTTGGTCACTAATTGAAATAATGCCTTACAGTTGAGAAATTTGAGAAAAGTCCGCTCATGGAGGTATTTCTTTACTTGAAGTTCCTTTCTCTGTGGTAACTCCAGCTTGTGTCAAGTTGACACACAAAACCAGCCAGTGCACAGTGTGATGAGGTAAATCACAAAAGTGCATGGCCCTAACAATCCAGAGCTTACCCCAGCCTTCTCAGCCTAGCTCCACTCAGGACTCTCAGCTGTTTCTCCTGGTAAGCGCCATTTTCCTTCTGAGGGATGCTTGCATGCTGCTGGAGATTTTCTCACCCTTCCCTCATTCATAGATCTTCTACTCTGACAGGGGAGGATTCCACCTTTCTCCTTCAGGCCCCACTCCCTCCTCACATTTCCCCAGTTTAAGGGCACTGTGGTTTGGCTGTGGTTTGCTCCTAAGAGTTCATGTGCTAGAGATGACGGGACTTTAAGAAATGTGGCCTAGAGGGAGGCAGCTAGATCCTTAGGGGTAATGTAGCTCCAGAGCTGGAGGGGCGGGGCAGGAAGGTCTCTGGATTTCCTCTAGCTTGATCGTCTAACTGAACTGGTGAGCTCCAGGTCCAGTGATAGCCCCCCTGTCCCCATAACTAAGGTGGAATGTCACTGAAGAAGACACCTGATGATGACTTCTGGTCTCCACACAAATGCACACAAATGCCTGTGCATCTGAATGTGTGTGTGTGCAGGTACACAGAAACACAACAACACACACATACACACATACACACACACACACACACACACAGTGGAGCATGCACGCTCCCTCATGTGTGCACATGCACACACATGTACGTGCACGAACGCATACATGGGATTCGGGGGTGGGAATAGGTTGCTATACAAGATTAAACCTGACTCCTAACTATCTTCAGCTTTCTGCCATGCCCCGAGACAACTGCTGACACCCTCACCCTCACCAGAGGGTGAAGTAATGGAGCCATCTGATCTTGGAACTTCCAGTTTCTAAACTCTCAACTAAACAGACCTTTTCCTTTGTAAGTGCCCAGCCTCCAGTGTTTCATCTTAACATCAGAAAACAAACTAATCTAAGCTATACTGCTTAGTTCTAGCTCTTCTATGGGTGAGTTACCTTAGTAAGCTGTTTGTTCTATCAACTACAGTGTCTCTAGACTCTGCCACAAAGGGAGGCCCTTAGCACTCATTACCTGTGCTCTTTAAGGTTAGAACCACTTCTGGTTAGAACCCAGAGCGATTTGTGTCGTCAAGTCCCAGGAAGCAGTGGATGAGAGAGAAGGGTTTGGGTCCCTTCATGCTTATGTGATCTCTCTCCCCTTTTCTTCCCCCCCCTCTTCCTTTCCCTCGTTCTCCCTCTCCACACCCCGTACCTCTGAAGACAGCTGTGATGTCCGATGTCTTCAATTGCTGTATCTTTTGCGGATAGGGTCTGTGCGTCTTTTAATTCCGTCATTTTTCTTTTGCCCCTTTGCTTCTGCAGCCGGATAAAATCCCTCAGCGTCATCTTCCACCCTTCTAATGCACTCCCTCCAGAGCTTTGTCCTTCGAGCGTCCTTGCCTAAGGCAGTGGTATGGTACTGGATAGCTTTGGGACTTCAAGGATGTCTGTTTTACTGTAGTTTTCTCTGTGGTCATTTCACCTGGTAGTTTATCTTGTTCCGTCCCCTCCAGGGAGATTCAGTGACCCTTGGCTGTTCATATTCAAAACTGAAAACATTTAGAAGCTGCTAGTTCTGTGTGTGAGAAGAAGTTTGAGATGAATGAGCAAAGTGTTGCTGTCTTTACCAGGGAAGGCCTGGACTTTAGGAAGGAATGGGTGGTCTGCGTTCCCCACCTCCTCGGAAGTCAAACGTCTGCTTGGGGAAGTTGCGGGGTGTGGATTGGACTGAATGGTTTCTTTTCCCTGCTTTCTCTTCAGTCCTGAGGAGGGGAAGGGTCTAGCCCAAGCTCATGTAGGCTAAGCATACACTCTAACACTGAGCTCTGACCCAGCCCTGATGCTCATGGCCATTTACTGAGTCTCATTTTTAGGGCCATGCCTCTGTCCACTGCTCCTGGAATTTTGGGAAGTTGGGTTGGGCGGGAACTTTGTAATCATTGGCTCAGCCTCTTTTCCTTCTGTGGGTCTGTTGAGAGCATTCTTCCACAGAGACAGTTGTCCCTGTCACACTTTTTTTATCCTGGCATGTTTGAACAATTTGTTTTTCTTCTGGGATGTTGGTGATGTTGTGAGAGAAAGAAGAGATGATCCAGGTCAGCCCTTCATCTTTTAAGGGGAAGGTGTCCTGCTTCTGTATGGATAGTGGATTTTTACACACGTGACGCTATTTGCTCTCTCCAACAACCTCTGAGGTGAGCAGGGCTGAGTACAGGGGAGCCACCTCACAGACAAAGCAACCGAGTGTCCTCAGAGAGGACTTACCCAGGTCACATTGTGAGTTGGGGATGGAGTCAGGATTGAAGGCTGGGGGTCTAGCCTTGATATTGGCCCAGGATGTGACCGGGGTACAGCAAATACCCTGAATAAGGTCTGGCTTCTGGGTATGGTCAAGCTTTGGGCCCCTGGCCTGGAGCACTGGCAGTGCTGAATTTCTGACGTGCTTGAGTCAGTTGCCAATCCTGCTCTAAGGGGCTGTAAAGTGCATGGGGGTAACGGGAGAGGAGCGGTGGGTGAGCGGGTGCTGCCCCAGGGTGCTGCCATGTGGTGGCATCTATCCTCTGATGTCCTGTGGGCTGAGCGGGTGGGGCTGCTGCAGGAGGTTTGGGAAAGTTGCAAGGAAGAGGGGGCTCCTTTAACTATCAAGCATGCTCCTGCCAAAGGGTCTTTGTACTCAGTCTAACTGAGCTGTGCAGTGTGGTTCACATACACACTATTTTAAAATTCTGTGCAAGGCTTCTCTCTCCAAGAAACGTCTGGCCAACCACGTGACAGTCGCTTCCCTAGTCCTCGGTTCTGCTTTCCTCCCTCTCCAGACAAGGCTGGGCTGCTCTGGAACATGCCTTCCTGTTGTCCTGGAGTCTCCATGCAAGTATGGAGATGCTGCGTCTACTCCTGTCTGGTCTTGTCTTTCCTTTCCTTCCTTCCTTCCTTCCTCCCTCCCTCCCTCCCTCTCCCTCCCTCTCTCTCTCTCCCTCTCTCTCCCTCTCTCTCCCTCTCTCCCTCCCTCTCTCTCTCTTTCTTTCTTTTTGTTTGGTTCTTTCAAGACAGGGTTTTGCTCTGTAGCCCTGGCTGTCCTGGAACTCACTCCATAGACCAGTCTGGCCTTGAACTCAGAAATCCACCTGCCTCTGCCTCCTGAGTGCTGGGATTAAAGGCGTGCACCACCACTGCCCGGCTCTGCTCCTGTGTTTCCACACCTGGGCAAGTCGAGGCATTCAACGACTTGATCTGAGCTCTGGCCCTTCAGTGAACTCAACTCATTAGTCAGGCGTGACACTCAACAAATCCCTTCCAGATGCTTGCTGTCCCTCAGCACTGAGGGAGGGAGGAGCCCAGGCTGAGGTAACAGTGAGGTTAGAACTGGTAAGGTTGTTATCTTTGGTGGGCTTCAGTGTAGGGGGGAATCACCTGTTTAGACACTGTCCCCTTTCCTGAGAGTGCTTGGGAACATCCTGGTGCAGATGTTTAAAGCCAGCATCATAAGGTCTGTTCAGAAGAGGGTCTCAAGTCTCTCTCCTCTTCCTGACCTACTTGGGGAGGGAGTGTCATGGTTGTGAGCTCAGAGCTCTGTGCAGCGTAGGGCTGGGCAGGCATTCCGATGTGGAAGTGGTCTTGTTTCCTTAACAGACTGTGGTATCTGAGAGAATGGTGAGCCTTTGAGGGGAAACACGTGGGAAAGTCGACTTGCTTGAGGTGAAAGTTGTTAAGGTGTGCAGATACGGACTGAGGGACTGTGAGGGCACGGCCTGACCTTCTCCTCTGCCCTGTTCACTGCTCCCACAGGGTGAAGCAGTCTGAACTGTTTGAAAGGTGGAAGAGCCTCCAGATATGCAAATGGGCAATGGACGCCACGGAAGCCAGCCTCTTCAAGTACGTCTCGTCATCGAAGTCATCTGCCCTCCCTCCTCGTGGTGCAGGTCCCCACTGCCATCTCTTCAGATGCCCATTGTACTGTCACATTTAGTTCTCAGTGGGCATCTGCCCGAAGCTGGACCCTAGGGGCTCAGGGGTGTGAGCAGTGGCCAGCTCAGCAGGTGGTCTGCCGTTCTTGGCTATGGCCCTTGCTGCCGGCCTTTCCTGCTTGGGCCCGTAGCCTCTAGCTCAGGCTGATAAATACCAAGACTCCAACAAGTGAGGTACTTGTCTAAGGTCTCTCCACAGCTACATGCAATCTTTGTCCCTACCTCCCTGTCCTGGGACAGCGGCTCTACCCACCTGCCTGGAGCCCTGTGTTTCTGCCTGAGGTCCGGGCCTGGCCGTTGGTGTTTCTGAATTGCTCTCTGACCACAGTTAACAGGCAGCCAGAGAGGCAGTCGCTGAAACTCCCATAGTAGAGTTTCCAGGCTCTTCTATGGGAGCCAAACAGACGGGAGGCATCCGAAACGCTTCTGGTTGATGATGTGTTTTGGGGTTTCCACCGCTGCTGTCTCCTGCCAGCTGTGGCAGCGCTCCAGGCCAGGTGGACCTTACACTAAGAAATTGATGTGGTCCTGGCAACTTGTGTCTAAACTGGGTTTCAGCCATTCAGGTTCAAGTTTAAATGAACTGAGGAGCTACTGACACAGGTGCCTTGCACAGGAGGCTGTGGAGAGTGGGCGTCATCAAGCGATTGTATTTTCCTTATCAATACTTTCAGTTTGTGGTAATTCCAGACCAGGAAGTCTCCTTCCCTCCCCTCCTCTCTCCCTTTCCCTCCCCTCCCCTCTCTTCTTCTCTCTCCTCTCCTCCCCTCCTCTCCCCTCCCCTCCCCTCCTCTCCCATCCCCTCCTCTCCCCTTCCCTCTCCCCTCCCATCCCCTCCTCTCCCCTTCCCTCTCCCCTCCCATCCCCTCCTCTCCTCTCCCCTCTGCCCTCCTCTCCCCTCCTTCCCCTCTCCTCCCCTCCCCTCCTCTCCCCTCCCCCTCCCCTCTCCTCCTCCCCTCCCCTCTCCCCTCCCATCCCCTCCTCTCCCCTCCCCTTTCCCCCCTCCTCCCCTCCCCTCTTCCCCTCCCATCCCCTCCTCTCCCCTCCCCTCTCCCCCCTCCTCTCTCCTCCCCTCTCCTCCTCTCTCCCCTCCCCATCCCCTCCTCTCCTCTCCCCTCTGCCCTCCTCTCCCCTCCCTCCCCTCCCCTCCCCTCTCCTTCCCTCCCCTCTCCTCTCCCCTGCTCTCCCCTCCCCTCTCCCCTCCTCTCCTCCCCTCACCTCTCCTCCCCTCTACCCTCCCCTTTCCTCTCCCCTCCTCTCCCCTCCCCTCTCCTCTCTTCTCCTCTCCCCTCCTCTCCCCTCCTCTCCCCTCCTCTCCTCTCCTCTCCTCTCCCCTCCTCTCCCCTCCTCTCCCCTCCTCTCCCCTCCTCTCCCCTCCTCTCCCCTCCTCTCCCCTCCTCTCCTCTCCTCTCCTCTCCTCTCCTCTCCTCTCCTCTCCTCTCTCCTCATCTGTCTGTCCTCTTCTTTTTCTCTCTTTGGACAGGGTCTAACTGTGTAACCTAGGCTGGCTTTAAACTCACAATCCTACCTCTGACTCCCAAGTGCCGAGGTTGCAGGCTTGTGGGGCAGTAGTATGAGTCAGCACAGTTCTAGAAACATAACTCTTTGGTATAATGAGTCCCAGCGAGCAGGTGCCGTAAGCCCTGTCGAGGCTTGCAGAATCCTGGTTAGAGGAGACCCACCTGGCTTGAAAGTTCTAGTGGGCCTGGGTCTGAAGCATGACTGTCTGTTCTCTCCTCTGGACGTCCCCGGGGCAGGGGAGGCTCTAACACATGGCAGCAGATAAGCAACATGAACAGGGCGGGGAGGTGTGCCAGGCTTAGTTGGAACCGAAATGACAATGCTGAGATGAGAGGGGGTGATATAGCCAAGAGCAACACAGCTCCATGTGGGAGGGGGGCAGGGGAGGGGAGGGGAGGGCAGGGGAGGGGCAGAGAGCCTGTAGTGGGTTTGGAGTGGGGAAAGGAGTTGACATCGGGCCCTGCTGTGTTCTGAACAGAAAGCCCCCAGGGCCGTCAGTCTCCTCCCTTGGCTCTCTCCTCCATCCAGGTTGGCGAGAGCTTGGTACAGCGCCGGAGTGAGGCACTGACATTCCAGTCACAGGAAAGGATCCTGTAACCGCAGCCATCTCCATTCCGGCGACATTCTCTAGTTGGTAGATGTCTTAACTGGGGCTGGCTTACAGTTTGAAGGGTTCAGTCCGTTATCATGCTGGCGGGAAGCATGACAGCGTGCAGGCAGACATGGTGCTGGAGGCGATGAGAGTTGTACGTCTTGATCAGAAGGCTTCTAGAAGGAAACTCTTTTCCACACTGGGCAGAACTTGAGCATCGAGACCTCAAAGCCCAACCCCACAGTGACACATTTCCTCCAACAAGGCCACACCCCCTCCAACAAGGTCACACCCCTTAATAGTGCCACTCCCCATGGGCCAAGCATTCAAGCACTTGAGTCTATGGGGGCCACACCTATTTAAACCACCACAGCAGACAACACTGCTTCTGAGGCAGCAAAGCTAAAAGGTCCAGATGCTGTTTTGTAGTTCTGATCTCAGTTGCCAGGCCTCAGCCTTTCTTTGGAAGCCTTTGTCATATTCTAAAGTCCAATCCTTCATAGAAAGACCACTCTTTGACTAGCAGCTAGCTGGTTTCCCAGTGAAGATTTCTCAGCAACATGTGGAATCATTAAAAAAAATTTACATTTAATCTTTTGGCTCTGACAAGCTGGAATCACAGAATTATGGAAGTTCAGAAACAGAAGAGGCAATCCTGCCATTTATGCACGAGGAAACTGGGGCCCAGAGTGAAAAGACTCCTCCTGCCTAGGGCCTAGTGTTGTGGGCCACATAGCAGAAAACAGAGCCTCTGGATATCAAATACCAACTCATATTTCCACTCCAGAGCTCATGAGAACATTCCAGACCTCCAGGACCTACTAGTGGTCCTTGCAGGGCTCTATGAGGATGATCCAACTCCCACGGCTGCCTGGACCCTAAGGGCACTGGGTCTGGAGCTGTGTGTACTCCGGATCTCCTCCTGGGCCTGTCCAGGGCAGAGGAGAGAGGTCATCACAGGGTGCTGTGGAGACGTGGTCCACACCCACCTGCACCCCTGGACTGCCTGGACCCTGAAGGGGACCAAGCCTGGAGCTGTGTGTACTCCGTTCTCACTCAGGGAGGCAGTGATCTGTGCCCATGGCCACAGTGAGAACCCATTAAGTTACCAAAACAGGGGTTCAAACTTGCCCTGGAGCCAACCCTATGAGAGCCTTCAGGGAAAGGCGGTCCTGTTTCCCCCGGGCTTCTTTGGTTCTGGTGTCTGAGCTTTAACCCTGCTGTAGACCAGCTGTGGCTGTTTCTGAGACAAAATGTCAGGGCTCTTTCAACTAACTAACCAACTAACTGACTAAGTAACCAACCTTCGTCCTTCCCTCCTTCCCTCCCTCTCCCTCTCTCCCTCCCTCCCTCCCTCCCACCCTCCTTTATTTCTATACTGAATCCTTGAAACTTCTTTTAGGAGTCTTGTTCTACTTTCTGCAGGAAGGCAGCCAGTACCAACCAGAGTCCCCAGTCTGGCCCTACCATCTTCCTAAGTCAGCTTCTGAGTGACAGAATCGGCTGACACTTTTGGTCACCACACAGGCCTTGGTTTTGTGAGATAAGGAGAAGTCTTCCTTGAGTGTTGGTCATGGGGGTTGAGACCACAACAGGCTCTGGCTGAGGTCAGTGGATGAATGAGAGGAGAAGAGCAGACCCTGCAGCCGTGGAATCTGAGGGAGTGTCTCACCGGAGCTGAGCGGGCAAGGCCTGGCTGGCTCAGCTGGCACAGGGCATTTGAACATGCCCAGGCTGAGTGCCGTGTAAGGGTTAGAGAGGCACAGGCCCCGGGATCCAGCCTTCCCTGCCAGTCTGAGAAGGTCAGGGCATCACTAGTCTGTGCCATAGCCTTCTAGAAGAGACATCGTGGAGGTTTGGCAGCCAGAGCTTCCCAGTAGGAAGTCCTAGAGAGACAGGAGCCCAGGTGCCAGGAAGATGCTGAGAGGGTGGCTTGGAAGTGTGTGGGAATGGGATGGAAAGGAAGCCCCCCGCGCTCTGCCCAGTGTCACCCCTGTCTCCATGCCTACCAGGTCCACCTTGTCCAGGTGCTGCAACGCTCCCAGCTTTCTCTTCACCACCCAGAAGAACACCCCAGTGGAGACGAATCTCAGGTATGAGGTGGAGTCCAGTGGCTTATATCACATCGACCAGGAGATCTTCAAAATGTTTCCCAAGGTACATCCTGATGTGGTCTCGGAGGAGTGAGAAGTCTGTGGCGGTCCCCAGATCTGCATACTTGTACTCTGCATGTGGCTGCTATGGTCTTGCTAGTGGTCTTCGGCCCAGTAACCCATCCACTGGGCTTCCCGAGGAGTCCTGTCTGGGCATGACAGTGCCATTGAGCTGTGGTTTGCGTGATATGGAGAGAGAGAGAGAGAGAGAGAGAGAGAGAGAGAGAGAGAGAGATTGATTAAAATTCTGCCCATGGCATTGTATAATCTCTCATCTGAGGCAGACAGGCCTGAGTGTCAGCCACATCAGATAGGTGCTGGTGTCATTTTTTAAAACAATCTCTCTCTCTCTCTCTCTCTCTCTCTCTCTCTCTCTCTCTCTCTCTCTCTTTGGTTTTTTTGGATTTGGTTTTTTTCGAGACAGGGTTTCTCTGTATAGCCCTGGCTGTCCTGGAACTCACTCTGTAGACCAGGCTGGCCTCAAACTCAGAAATTCGCCTGCCTCTGCCTCCCAGAGTGCTGGGATTACAGGCATGCACCACCACCGCCCAGCTTGGTGTCATTTTGTAAAAAGGGCTTTGCTTAGCATGTATTCGTTATACAGAGTGGTTGGTTTTATTATGCCATTTTCAAACATGGCTAGAATGTATTTTAATCGTATTCCTGCCAACGCCTCCACCACCGACCTCTCTTGTTCCCTTCCCATGCCCCTCTCCTTCCCAACAAGTCCCTGCCCATCCTTTCTCCATTAGTAACTCAATGGGGTTACATACCGGAGCATGGACCCTACCTAGCTTGCTGCCTATACAGTCTCTGGGAGGGCTGAACTCATAAGTCCGTCCCCACTGCATAACAGCATATTGACTGGTCCCGTCAAGAGTGCCAACGTCCCGCCTTGAGGACGAGAAGACAGCATCCCACCAAACTCCACCCCATTCTATGGCTCATCCATTGTGTCCGCTGTCCTCTCCAAGCATCCCCTGAGCCTTGAAGAAGGCAGTGTGCATGTTCCATTTATGGCTGGCCAGAACCCGCCACTCATTCTCGGCCCTCTGTCTAGTTATCTGTGCAGCAGCACACAGTGCCCCTGCAGAAGCAGCTTCTCTGAGCAAAGCTGACCTCAACACTTGTTTATAGGAATACGGGTAATTATTTAAAAGGCCTTTTGATGAGCACATCGTGGCATTTGGTTTATCAACAGCTATAGATTCCTAACTGGGCCCTAGGACCTCCCAGCCATGGGCTTTTGACCAGGTTTGTAGGATTAGATGTGAACTCTCTTCTGTGTGGCAGGACTTAGTTCCAATCAGAACATGGTTGGGTGTCTCCACAACAGACTTGCCGCTACTATGCTAGCAGGCACATCTTGCCTGGTCAGTTGTCATTGTAATACTTGGTGATCTTTTCCCTTTTAAACTCGTAATTTCTTTATGACACCGGGATTCAGACCAGGCATAGCTTTGGTTGCTTGCGATAGGTGCTGTGTGAAGGTGGGCTGGTCAGTGATAGCATCGTAGCTCCCTGCTGGGGGGATATCCACGTCCATGACTCATTTAAACCGCCGCGGCTGAGAGCTGGAACAGATCCAACATCTCAACTCTTTGTGAAGGGGATGCGAGTGCTCTGGACCGCTTCAGATGGTTCTGTGATGTTGGGGTGGGGTGGCTTCAGCAGAAAGTGGGGGGGTCAGCAAGAGTGCATTCATGAAAGGGGAGCTATAGGATGCCCTGTTTTAGATGCATGTTTTAGAGGGTCAGGAGAAGCTAACAGGATACAACCAGAATCCCTCTGTATGTCCAGTTGCTGATACCAGAGTGATCTGGTGAGACTCGGGCTCAAGAAATGAATGGAAGGCACAGCACAGTGTTAGAAAAGGCGGTGTTGAGCCACCTGCACTAGGTGGATCCTTTTAAGGCCCACAGTGTGGAGCAGGTGGCAGACAAACCTGTATCTTAAGCAAGTCACAGCACCGTGTGGCATAGCCTGGGCCGGCCTACGGGCCCTCAGAGAGCCAGGGCATGAATTACTGAGATCAGGAGATACATCAAGGTCTCTATACCTTCTCTGGGAAGGACCAGATAGTGAATAGTCGTGCGTGTCACCAGCACCATCTCTTCTTGCCACCATGGTCTCAGCATGGAAATGGCCACCATTATGTGTAAACTAATGAGAGAGGCCTCATCTTACTGATATGGATGTCAGAAGTCTATGTAATTTTCACACATCACATGTCTTCTTGGAGAGGCTTCAGACAGCTTAAAAATAACAAATGATATTTACAGATTGCCGGCCATACAAAAACAGGTGGTAGACCAGATGTAGCCTGTGATTTTCCAGCCCCTCAATCATGGCCTGTGGCAGCTTCCCTTAGCATAGAGGCATCTCTGAGGATTGAAAAGGTCAGCTTTCCAGTCTCCTGTCCACATAGAGATTCTTATTCTGTGGTTATCGGGTGGTTGTTTCCAGACTGTTCTTGGTTTGTATGTGTTTAGGAGGCATCCATGGAAAACATCAGAAACCCCAGTGACCTTTTCCTAAGACTACTGTGATTTGTTTTGTCTCTCCCCCTATTCACTGTGAGACCCGTCCTGGTCCTCTGGACCTGTCTCCACAGGAAAAGTGGGTCACAGACTTGAGTGTGCCACAGAGGGTCATGACAACTCCCTCTGGTTGAGCCTAATTCCTAACATGGTGTGTCTCCCGGTGAGCTGCTCAGCGATTGGTTGGCTGGTGGGTGTGTCTCCCTGTGAGCTGCTCAGCGATTGGTTGGCTGGTGGATGTGTCTCACTGCGAGATGCTCAGCCATTGGTGGGCTGGTGTGGGGGCAGGTAGGGTAGTCCTGCAGACTCTTTGGTGTCAGAACAGGGAGGAAGAATCGCCTAATGCAGAGGCCTCTCCTTTCCGCTCCTGATTGCTGAGTTGAATTACCCTTTCTCTCACATGCCACACAAAGCTACCTCGTTGGGTAGAGCTTAGAGGGAACTTTGGAGGGGGGCAGATGCGAAGCCTCAGATGAAGGTGGGGGTGCCACTGACTGTGACACCATGCATGTTCCTCTCCAGGAAATGCCCTACTACCGCTCTCAGTTTAAGAAGTGTGCTGTGGTGGGCAATGGTGGCATCTTGAAGAACAGCGGCTGCGGGAAGGAAATCAACAGCGCTGACTTTGTCTTTCGGTAAGGGAGCTGGAGGGGAACCTGCTGGGATTGCTGTCGTGCGCCTTCCACCCACCTTCCATGTTCTCCTCATTGTCAACTTGACTGTATCCAGAATTAATTAAAACCTCCTGGACATACCTGTGAGGTTTTTGTTTTTTCATTTGAAGTGGAAAGATCCAATTTGTTTATTTATTTATTTATTTATTTTCTTATTAATCATTCCATTCATTTACATCTCAAATGTTACTCCCCTTCCTGGTTACCCCTCCACAACCCCCCCATCCCATCTGCTCTCTCCCCTCTCCCCCTTGCCTTTCTGAGGGTGCTTCCTCCCACTGATGTCAGACAAGGGTTCCTCTGCTTCCTATGTGTCTGGAGCCAAGGATCCCTCCTGTACTCTCCCTGGTTGGTGATCTAGTCCCTCTCTGGGAGCTCTGGGTGGTCTGTTTAGGCCCATATTGTTCTTCCTGTGGAATTGCAGTCTCCCTCTGCTCCTCCAGTTCTTCCGTCAGCTCCCCTACTGGGGTCCCCTAGCTCAGTCTGATGGTTGGCTGCGAATAGCGAATCTGCATTAGTCAGGTGCTGGCAGAACCTCCCAGGGAACAGCCATACCAGGTTATTGTCAGCAAGTGCCTCTTGGCAACAGCAACAGTGTCAGGGTTTGGTGTCTGTAGATATCTGGGATGGATATATATATATATATATATATATATATATATATATATATATGACTACCCTATGATATAAGAAACTGAATGATAGCAGATTTTGGTATCAGAACTGGTTCTAGAACAATAGAAATATAAGGATATTTTTTAAGTATCTGGAAAAGGTTTTCCAATTTGCCAACACCTTCAGTTACTTCCAGAGTTTCTTCTAGAAGCTCAGAGATTACTGAAAGCATTGTGAACTATTTTACAGACTTAAGGAGACAAAGGCTTTTGGTTATCCTGACTTACCAATTGTGAGAGACAACACATTTGGTGACTCTGTATGCAAAACTTTTCGATAATTTGTAGGGAAAAAAAAGAGAGAGAGGATGGGGACCCTGGATGACTGCTCCCAGCATCTGGATGGGGACCCTGGGTGACTGCTCCTGGCATCTGGATGGGGACCCTGGGTGACGGCTCCCAGCATCTGGATGAACTGACAAAGGAAGAGAATGAGCTCAGTAATAAAATTAATCAACTTGTGGTGTCTCAGAATATGGTGAAGGATGACAATGACCTTTGATAAATTCGACCTGCCTCAGATGCACATAAACAATGTAAAGGTTTCTAAGTGTGCCCCAGAAGAGAATCTTCCCCCTGGTAGCCACAGGGCTCAAGTTGTGGAAAAATCAAACTAAAACCCTCATTATAAGGTTATGCTGAATTACAGAGAAAATTCAAGTCCCAGCCTTCGAAGGTGTCAGTGGTTAAAGGAATGGTGTTCGTTGGTAAAGAATGGGGCCTGTACTCAGGGTATAAATGTGTGGTGGGACCTACTGAAGCTGGGAACTTTGAACTCTCAGATTCTCAAGGGTTTATCTCACCTGAGGAAGGAGTCTCTCCCCTTGGCACAAGAGGTATTCCCACCCTTGCCCACTGAAATAGTGCCCTTTCCACCTTTGACTGAGGAAATTAATCCTTCATTGTCTGCTAAGCCAGGTGTGACTTTCCTTGAAGGAGATGCCACCTGAATACTGATGTCTCTCAGGGCCCACCAATGGATGCCTTCATACCTATAACCAGACGTATAACCAGCCAAGCAAGCTCCTGGAGGGCCAAAAGAAAGTGAAGTCCACGAGGAGTGGAGAGGGGTTACACTCCTGAAGAGCTTAGTGAGCTTGCTAATTCATCCAAGCAGAAGTCAGGAGAATATGTATAGAGATGAGTTTTAAGGGAATGGGATAATGGTAGAAGAAACATAAAACTGGATCTGTCTGAATTTATTGATATGGGCCCTCAGAGTGGAGATTGTGGGTTTAATAGGGAAGTTTGCACAGCTAAAAGGTGTGGAAAGTTTGTTTAAATGGTTGGTTGGAGCATTTGTCAAAAGATGACTGTCTTAGTCAGGGTTTCTATTCCTGCACAAACATCATGACCAATAAGCAAGTTGGGGACGAAAGGGTTTCTTCAGCTTATACTTCCATACTGCTGTTCATCACCAAAGGAAGTCAGGACTGGAACTCAAGCAGGCCAGGAAGCAGGAGCTGATGCAGAGGCCATGGAGGGATGTTCCTTACTGGCTTGCTTCGCCTGGCTTGCTCAGCTTGCTTTCTTATAGAACCCAGGACCACTAGCCCAGGGATGGCACCACCCACAAGGGGCCCTCCTACCCTTGATCACTAATTGAGAAAATGCCCCACAGCTGGATCTCATGGAGGCATTTCCTTACCTGAAGCTTCTTTCTGTGTGATAACTCCAGCCTGTGTCAAGTCGACACACAGACTCAGCCAGTTGGAGATGCCTGATATCCCCTGACTTAATGTTGATGAAAGGATTTTAGGGCTCAGGGAACTTGTACGGATAGAGTGGGTACACTGTGCAGAACCTAACCCTCCACAATGGGAAGGCCCAGAACACATGCCCTCCACTAATCCTATAGGACACAAACTGGTGAGAAGGGCACCAGCACATTTGAAGAGCTTTTTTGTTGCCCTGATGAATTAAGTGCAATGGGTTTAATTGAGTCTCAAAGTAGCAGAGGCCAGGTGGTAGCACTGAATTACTAAAGGCCAGCTGATCGTAGTCATTTCAGTGGATAGCAGTGCATACAAAGCAATGCCATAATGGTCTAGCCCATAATTGGCAGCACCGAACAACTAATTTCTAAGTAATGTCTACAGTGAAATAACTCATATGGACCTTTAGTACTGGCTAGCCAATCATGGTGTTTACAGGCATGCATGAGACATATAAGAAAGAAGTCTCCTGCATTTTTGTTTGGTCTGTATTTGTGGAAAAAATTCTCTAACAAATTAAAGCAATGCTCCATTGGATTGTGGCAAAAGGAATCTCAGCCCATGAATCAATTTCCAGACTTGAACCAGTTTGCAGACCCAGAACCCCTTGAATAAAGGGGTGACCAGGTTCTCCTGAGGAAGGATCTTGATAAAAAAAAAAAAACAACTTAGGAGTTTGATATTAACCCTTTTCTCCTATCCAAGTCCTTTTACAAGGTAATTGTACACTGGAGGAAGGAAACCATCAGATTTTCCAGGGTCTATGAGATACTGGTTCTGAATTGATGCTGAAGTGGGGAAACCCCAAGAAACATTGTTACATGCAGAAGCTGCTACAGCTTTGCTTGAAACATTGTTACATGAAGAAGCTGCTACAGTGTTGCTTGAAACATTGTTACATGCAGAAACTGCTACAGTGTTGCTTGAAACATTGTTACATGCAGAAGCTGCTACATTGTTGCTTGGGGTCTCCCCTAGGTCCATTCACCAAGGCTAGATGGGCCACAGCCTGTAATCCATCCTAACACGGGTATTCATTGTATGAGTTCTGCTATTCTAGAGAACCCTGACTTGCAGACTGATAGATCTTCCTTGTTGTCAGAGGGTTTTATTGCAGCGAAGAGACACCACAACCACAGCAACTCTTATAAATGATAAAATTTAACTGGGGCTGGCTTACGGTTTCAGAGGTTTAATCCATTATCGTCATGGTGGGAAGTGTGGCAGTGTGCAGGCAGACATGGTGCTGGAGGAGCCAAGAGTTCTACATCTTGATTCAAAGGCAGCAGAAAGAAACTGTGTGCTACACTGGGTGTAGCTTGAACATGGGCAATCTCAAACTGCCTCTGCAGTGGCATCCTTCCTCCAAATAGGCCATGCCTCCTCTAACAGTGCCACTCCCTATGGGCCTGGGGCCAAAGACTTTCAAACCACCACATTTATCATACCACAGTCTCTTTCTAAAGACTCTTGAGTTGTCCCTGGAGCCACCTCCCCCCACCTCAGGATCCTTAGTGCAATTTCCGCGTCCCTTCTGCCAATTAAGGCACAGGCTCCCACTTTCAGAGGTTAGGATTTGGTTGCCTTGGTGACCCCACTCTTCCTACCTTAGGGAATGTCTGTAGGTCACACTACACACAATTCTGCAACTCTGTGCCTCAACAATGCATTTCCAAATGGCGCCTCTGACCATCCCGCAGGCAGCTGGTTCTTCTGCCAGCTGACTTTTTCTAATCCCTTCCCTCAGCTCAAGCATTACTTCCTCAGGGAAGTCTTGAATCCTGAACCCAGACAAGGGGATGGATGCTCCTGCATCTCCCTGCTTACATAGCTTTAAAGAGGCCCAGGGATGACCACAGCTTCCAAGGACTTGTTTTTGATGATAGTTTGAATATCTCCATGGCTGTAACTTGAGGGAGACTAAGGATGGAGATTTTTGCTGTTCTGTTAGTGACCCAGAGCAGAAATGACCTTTGTCTTTTAGCCAGCCACAGAGGTCCTGCCCAGCTGGGCCGTTGCCTCTTTCTGACCAGTAAGCCCATCCTTTCCTTTCTCTCTCTCTCCCAGCTACTTGCAGGTGATGGACTAACTATGTGAGGCTGTCTCTCTGCAGGTGCAACCTGCCCCCCATCTCAGGGATATACACCACGGATGTGGGAGAGAAGACAGATGTAGTCACTGTGAATCCCAGCATCATAATTGACAGGTCAGTGGTCTGCTTTCTAGAGCTGTGCTGACTTTTGGTGGCCACTGGGTCTTGACTGAGACATGCTGCCAGCTGTCTACATGAAGAACTCATCATTGGGTGTCAAAGATGTAACACAAAGATTTAACACATCTTGGTGATTTTTACATTAGTCAAATGCTGAAGTGATAGCATCTTTATATTTGGGATAAAACATGATGGGTTTAATAACTTCCCTTATTTTTCGTTCATTTGCACACATGGGGCCTGAACTGTAGTTCTTCTGGGCAGCACAGGTCTGAGCAGTTGCTACCCAGAGGTGGTCAGGAACCCACCAGGTGTGCTGGGGGAGGGACAGGCAGTGTCTGGATATGGAGGGGTGCTCGTGCAAAGACCTTAGTCCTTATTTGGCCGCCCTCTGCGGGTCTGCCTGGGAGGTCTGCAGAAGCTGGTATGCTGGGACCCTGCACACAGTCAGCCTGGCTAGAGCGTGGGTAAGAGAGCCGAGCGATGGGAGGAGTGGCTAAATCATATCAGATGCCAGGAGCCTTCAGGGCACAGACAGCTGCAGATGGAGGGATGGACACTGGAAAGGACATGCAGGCAGAAGGCAGGGTGCCAAGGAGGGGCCCCAGTAAGTCAGGTGCCAGGCCAGTCAGATGGTCACTCCAGTCTCAGGGAAGGGAGAGCAGGGGAGGGAGTGGGGCTCCAAGTCCCAGCCACAGCCTCTGTGGCTTCCTTGGCTGCCTTTATCCTTTTAGGTTGAGCATTGGTGTCACTCCGTAGCCACACACTAGTTATTCTGCCCAGACCATCTCTTCTTCTGTGTATTAAAAAAAAATACCATCTTTGAGAAATGTCACATTTCTGGGAGGCATGAGGTGGCTCAGTGGGCAAAGGCTCCTGTTGCCCATTCTGACCTGAGTTCAATCTCCAGGCACCCCTCCCCCAGCCCCACCCTGTGATGGAAGGAGAGAACGGGCTCTGGCAGGTTGTCCTCTGCCCTCCACACTTGCCCTCTGCCATGTGTGCGTCCCCTCCCCTCCATGAATAAACACATAAACACATAAGGAAAGGAGGGAGGCAGACGAGGGAGGCCAGCCGGGCCTATGAGTCTTATGTGGGGGAGGAGAAGGGGATAAAAGGCGGAGGTGAGGGGTGGGGTTTACGGGATGTTACAGGGAGGGTGGGCATGGGGGAGGAGGGTGGGCTGCCAGGAGGATGAGACTCTGCCGCCCTGCCCTGCAGGTTCCACAAGTTGGAGAAGTGGCGGCGGCCCTTCTTCAGCGTGCTGCAGAAGTACGAGAACGCCTCGGTGCTGCTGCCGGCTTTCTACAATGTACGCAACACCCTGGTGTCCTTCCGAGTCAAGTACATGCTGGACGACTTCCAGTCGCGGCAGCCGGTCTACTTCTTCCACCCGCAGTACCTGAGCAGCGTGTCGCGCTACTGGCTCAGCCTGGGCGTGCGCGCACGGCGCATCAGCACGGGTCTCATCCTGGTCACTGCGGCCCTGGAGCTCTGCGAGGAGGTGCACCTGTTCGGTTTCTGGGCCTTCCCCATGAACCCCTCAGGCTTCTTCATCACACACCATTACTATGACAACGTCAAGCCCAAGCCCGGTTTCCATGCTATGCCCTCAGAGATCTTCACCTTCCTGCGCATGCACAGCCGCGGAATCCTCCGTGTGCATACAGGCACCTGCAATTGCTGCTGAAAAAAACAGGCCCACTACAGGTGTCTCAGCTCCTGGCCTCCTCCCTGAAGGATTCCTTGACCCTGCCATTATGACTGCTGTCATTCACTAAGGATTTAGGGTTTGTGTTTGGGTCCTGGGGAGGGAGGCAGGGAGACATTCATAACAGGCTAGAGCACAGATCCGGGTCTCATTCAGACCTTTGGCTGCCCAAGTTTCATACAGGAAACTCAGCCATGAAACACCATCTAGAAACCCACAGCTCAGAAGTCATCCCTTCCAGGGAACAAACTGTGAGTGTCCTGGTCACACCACCTGACTGAGCTCAAAAGACTTCAGGGATATCTAATCAAAACCTGTGTTAGCATATATCCCCAAGAGTCCAGAAGCCGAGCTCCATGTCCCTTAAATCAGCCCTCAGACACACACAGCCTTGGTGCCTCTAGGCTCCAGCCTGCATTTAACTTTTGACAACAAGGAAATAAACCAGACCAGCCATTTGCACTAAGATCTTCAAGCCAATGTTATCGACTCAATAAGTGCTTAGCAGTTTGCTTCCTGTTCGGTCTCCCTATTTTCAGCTCCATTTTAATCAGGAGTTATTTATAAAGATCGGTTCCTCTTCATGTCTCTGAAGACTGCAGAATCTTGTTAAACTGTGTTCCTGAATGGGAACCGTCAGCTGGGGAGCGCCTTGTCGCGTGAGCCTACTGGATAGCATCTAGCGGGAGGCTTTGACACCAACATCCTTACTGTTTCTGTTGTGAAGGTGGCATACCCGGGGTACACCTGCCATCTTCAAACACAGGGATTCACCAAGCCTGGGACTAGGGGATCAGCTGTGCCTAGGCTGGTAGGTTGGTGTAGCATCAGCATCTGAAATTCCCCCCAGTTGTTTTCTCCTATGTATGTCCACCCAAAGCGCTATGGTGCCTGATGGTCACCTGTATCGCTCTGTGGAGCTGTGGGGTGTCTGTGGAGAAGGCTTTACCCTGCATGGCCTCTCTCTGGTTCTTTCCTTCTCTCCATCTTTCCTCTCTCCCCCTCCCTTCTTTAGTCATCTTTAGAAGGCCTGTTCTGATCTGGCCTGTGGTTGTGCTTCGGAGGACTCCTTGACAGCAGAATTATCTCTGACTTGGGCAGAGGCGCAGACAAATCCTATCTACCCTTTGGCCCTGCAGGCCACTCTGAGGAGGTGCTCTGAGCAAACACTGGGCAGGCCTTCCACCTGACCTCACCTTGCAGGTACCAGCACAGGCTCTGCTGAGAAGCTAGGGGAGAGCCAGCTCAGAGGCTTCGACCAGCTTGAGTTCCCTCCTCTCACTTTTCTGAGGCGGTTCCCTGGGCTCTGGCGCGCAGGTGCCTGGAGCTCACTCCACACTCAGCTGTCTGGCTACTGTCTTTCTGAGCTCTGACTGACTCGAAGGCCCCCAGGAGGCTTAGATCCCTTGTCTGCAGGATATGGGGCCGTAGAGCAGCTGTTGAAGCCCACCAGGCGGCCTGCTTCGGTAAATGGGCAACCAACACACAAGGACAGGGCTGGCAGATGGCTTCTGGGCTCTGGCTATTTCTGCCAAGGAAGGAGTTCTGAGAATGACCCGTGTTAACTGAGTGTAACTGGCTGTGTAACTGTGAGTGTCCTGGTCACACCACCTGACTGACTGTTACACTCACAGCCAGTGTTCACAGCTAACCGAACCCACGAAAAGTCAGAACTAGAAGGTTTTATAAGGACAGATTTGTCCCACTTAAGGAGACAGACCTAGGGTAAAGAGGTGACTTCAGTGGCCAGACTGTCTGCCAGGGACAACGCCCTCTACCTGGGGGATAGGTGGGCAAGAGCCTGGTCAGATGTCAGGGTCTCCTTAGCCAAGGGTGCTTAGAACCTGCCCTACCCAGAGCCCTCACAGGAGCTGCGGATGACGCACCTCGATCCATTCCATGCCCGTGAGCGAGGGTTTAGGACACCCTCCTGGCTTAAGGTGGCACATCTGCCTGAGTTTCAAGGCAGAAACCATCCCTCCTAACCCTCAGGATGTCACTTTCCTCGTCCCTTCGATTCCAGGCTTCGGAAGGATTTGTAGACTCTCCATAGTGACTGCCAATGATGGACAACTGAGATGTGTGAATCTAAGCCATTAGTAGTATTTACAATTAAAACCCCCATTTCTTTGCACTTTCTTCTTGTGGCAGGCTCAGTGCCGACCATTTCCCCCACCATCACTGAAGACCTCTCCAGGTAACGAGGCCATTATAATAGAGGTGAAAAGCTGAGGCGTAGTGACTTGAGCATGTGACTCGCACTCATGGCCAGGCCTCCGGTGGAGGGCTTTGCAGAACTCATGACTGCTCTCCAAACCTGGGCTCCGGGAGCGGCCTCTGCCTGTTGGCCCCTCTCTCCAGCCCTGGGCCCTACAACAGTTTTGACACCTGGTGCATTGTTGCCCTGGAGGAGAACTAGGAGCACCTCTACATTTGGGGGCAAGTAGAGCTGCCTGGAGAGGGCCCATGCCAAGCCACAGCGTGCGCGGCTTCCCCAGGGCACAGGGCAAGCTAGAGGCTCGCCCGAGACTCTCGACTCTCAGAACATATGCTTTCTGCGGCAGGCAGGCAGTACGTGTAAGGTTTATCAAAGGCCCAAAGAGACACGGGCATCGGTTCTGGGTCTCCTCTGCCTCTGTTCCTTCACACCACCAATTAAATTCTAATTTAAGGCCATCAATTCCCCACAAACCAAGCAACTACTGTGTCGTCCTCTGTGCTAAATGCATTTCCAGACTTGGAAGTCGGCAGCGGCGGCAGCAAGGAGGTGACTCGGTGCTTAGGCAGGCAGAAAGGAAGGAGGCTCAAGGTGAGGCGAGCGAGCGTCTGGAACCTTCTGGTGATGCTGCTAATGCGTCTCTGCCCAGACTCTGAGAGGCAAGAGCAACCCCGGGGTGTTGCTGAGTCTGGGGAGGAAGCAGAGGCTTCAGAGCTTCCTGCTGATGTCAGCTACGCATTTCTGTGCGATACTGTGTATGTGTGTACTGTGTATACACACACTCTGTGTGTGTGTGTGTGTGTGTGTGGTGTTTGTTCATTGTGCCAGGGGATGTGTGGAGATTGAAGTCGCCCTTCTGGCACGTCTCATGCGCATGCACCGATGCTAAAAGAAGCCTCTGTCAAGCACTCACAGAAGCTGAACATGTGGAGGACTCCAAGATGAGATTCCTGATTATCGGGAGAGGAGGAGGAGAGGAAGGGGAAGGGAACGCAGGTCCAACCCAGATCGCCAACCTCAGCAGCATAGCCATTGCCAAAGAAGGTGCTAGGCCTTAGGCCTCATCCTTGGCAGCCATGAACCATCTGACAAGGTTGGCTCCAGGGCCTCACATCCTTTCCTGCTGTTTCTTCCTCCGATGGCCCAGCCTCTGAATGTCCCCTGACCCCCACCGTCAATCATGCTCCGCGACACTTCCTCAGGGCTTTCTTAACAGCAGTGCTCCTGCTGAAACCTTGTCTCCCCGAGAGCCACCAGTCCCTGATAAAGGGACCTCACCTGCAGGCCAGCCATATGCCCACTGGGACCTTCTGAGCACTGGCCTCTGTGTGGAATCTCAGACCTCAGCCCTGTCTGTCCTCCACAGATGTAGGTAAAAGAGTCCGGACTCAGAGTTTCTCCCGTGGTTTAGTAAACATGTGACCTTGGGGAGCCCCTGAAGCCCCTGGAGGCTCTAATTTATCCTCTAAAACAAACTGGGACCTTAGGCCACTCATGTTTCCAGGATCAAGCAGACGACACAGTGGTGCACAAGGCTTAACACAATGCCAGCACAGACAGACCCCGGATAAGCGCAGGTTCTCTCTGCGCAGACACCTTACTTCTTCACATTCTGTTTACTGGTTCCCGATTCCAACATAAACATCCCTTGAATCCATTGCCCCCTTGTACCCATTTTTGCCACTGCCGTGAATCAGGCTCTTTTGAGGGAGCCAGCCTCCTGTGTTCTGAGAACCAGCATCTCAGAATACCTTTTGTGGGGGCCATTGCCACCTGTCCCGAAAAGTCTAAGGCATTTTGTTTTAATCAAGCCATATGGGCCATGCCACAAGCAGGCTGTCTTTCTGGAGGCCTCTGCAGGTCTCCTGTCTTCTGTTAACCCTGTGCTTTTGTGCAAGAGGGCTCTGATGCCTGGAATGGTCCCCTTCTTATCTGCTCGCTTTTACAAATGATGGCTCCTGCTGTATGCTGCCACACTCTCTCCCATCTGTGCTTCTGTGGCGACCAGCAGACTTCCATTAGGACATCCTCAGAGCATACAGCTAAGTGTCCCCAGACCCTTAGTGGATGGTTTATCTTTTCTCCAAGGGAAGGCTTGGAACCAAGCTCCTCTCTGAGCCCCTAGCGCTGACGCCGAGCTGCACAGTAGTGTTAAGAACATCTATGACTGGGTGCCTGTAATCCTGGACCCGGAATCACAGCACTCTGGAATCACAAGCAGGACCATGAGTTTGAATCTAGTCTGAGTTATGTAGCAAGTTCAAGACCAGGCTGGGATGCAGAGACCCTGTCTTAAATTCAGTGGGAAAAAAAAAAGAACTTAAAATTCAGTTATTTGCGGGTGCCACTAACCTCTAGAGCTTTTTGTCTTGCAAAATAAAAACCTGAAACCTGTGAAATGACAGCACACACCACCTTCTGGTCACCACAGTCTGCACTCTTCTCTCTGAGTTTGGCTGTGCTAAGGCCCTTGTGTAAATGGAACCACAAAATATTTGTCTGGCGATTTGTTGATAGCATGTGCAGACTTGAACTGGCTTTGCCAGTGAACTCCGGGGGCTGACATGTGAGTTTAATGAGAATGGTTTACTAGTCTGCTAGAAATTTCTCTTTTCTCCTGCATAATCTCTTCTAAACATTTTTTTTTCCATTTCAAAGACAAAAGGGAAAAATAAATCACTACCATCGCCCAATTTGGCTACAACAGTCAGAGGTCAGTAACTGCTTCTTCCAGTCAGGAGATAGTTCTTTGCCCTAAGGTCTCCCAGTCTGGGTGCACATTAGGACTTCCTGGAGTGTTGTACAAAGTAACCCTGCTGCCACACCCTTGTCTTCCCTGGGGCAGGCACACTGGCTTGTAAAAAGCTCCCAAGAGCCTCAAATATTTCCTCAAGTGGTCACCAGCATCGTGGCTGAGTCACATTTTATGGTAGGGGTGGCTTTGGCTCGTGGTGATCTTCAGGAATTTCTGAAATCCACGAGGAATGTAGCCCATGATACCTCTGTGTGGCATATCCGGAACAGGACCTGGGCTACGCAGGTTTCAAGCACTCTGGTACTCTAGGTCATGCTGAAGCTGATCCGGGGATCTGATTCCACTTGAGGACGGCTGTCCTGGATGGTCCTTTGATTTGTGCCCCAGACCTGTTATATCCTATCTGTCATGGGTAGATGGTTCTAGAAATATCTGATTTCAGCATAAGACTTCTTAAAAGTACCACCAGCTTTTCTTTGTCTGCACAATTTGAACATTTAAAAAATAAATAAACACCATGAAATACTGTTCGAGGCAAAGTAAAAGATTTGTTTTTGGATTCAGATTCAGTGTGTCTGAATTAAAAATTCATCTGCATTTAGGCTTGGGGTGTATTTTGTAATCAGAACTAAGGGGTAAACAGTTTGGGAGCTTGGGACCCTACAAAATCACTTTGTGGTTGCTGCTTTGGTCAATTCTAAGCGCCAACCACACCACACCCTCTGGCACACCACACCCTCAACCACACCACACCCTCTGGCAGAGAGGACCTACTGCCCACCTGGGCCTGGCCTCCTCAGCCCATGCCTCTGCTCACCTACCACGATTGCCCCAAAAGATCAAGGACAATGGTACTGAGAGAACATGTCCCAGCAGTGACAGCCACAGCCCCCCACAGCAGTGAGGGTCACAGCCCCCACCCCAGTGAAGGTCACAGCCCCACAGCAATGAGGGTCACAGTCCCCACAGCAGTGAGGGTCACAGCTTCCACAGCAGTGAGGGTCACATCCCCCCACAGCAGTGAAGATCACAGCCCCCCACAGCAGTGAAGGTCACAGCCCCCACAACAGAGAGTGTCACAGCCCCCACAGTACTTCACCTTCTTCTATCTGCATTTGGAACCGGCCTAAGTTGGAACCAGCTAGTTAGAACTCAGATTTGCCTTAACTTCTTACTCTGACCAGATGTTCCCTCTGAACATGTTCCCATGGCAACTTAGAAACCCACACTTAACCACAAAGTTCACAAATCCCCGGAGATCCTAAAAGCTCACTAAGAGATTAAATGGTTGCTATTTCACTGAAACTCCACTCTCTTGCTGTGATTACTTAGCGCAATGGGCCCTCATCCCCAGGTAGCCAAGGACTGGGGTGATGGAGTTTAGAGCCTTATAATACATGCTGTAAGCCCTTTCTCTAAGGCCATTTTGCAAAGAGCAAGTCGTTTATTTTAACCTTGCATTCAGTTCTAGTGAGCACGGGTCTAGTTTCTAACAGTAAGGGTGGTGCCAGGTGCCAGGTAGAGCAAGAGATCTGCAAGGCTCAGAGGTCACCAGGAGACAAGGGGCATCTTGAAGGGACAAGAACATGTGCTTTAATAAGACCAAAGGCAAGACAGCCTCAGGGCCCCCCACCCTGGACATCCACAGAGATGCAGTCATGGAAACCTCCAAACAGTATCAGCCTACTGTCTTTAATAAGGCAAAGAGGCATCGTGCTTTAGGGTTGTTTCTGTCCTCAGAGGCCCCACATCAAAATGTCGGTGTAAGTCTTGGTGCTTGGCACATCGCTCCTCAGTTTCTTGAAGTTCCTGCAAGTGGAGTCTTCATTACCCGAGATGGACAGACCCTCTTTTAGACTTTATGCTGACTTGATAACTCCTTCTTGCTAGTCTCCATGTTTTCAGGCAAAAAGAATAGGGATGTGAGAGAGAGGGGAGAGGGAGGGGGAGGAGAGAGAGGGGAGAGGAGGGGGAGGTGAGGGAGAGGAGGGGGAGGCGGGGGAGAGGAGGGGGAGGCGAGGGAGAGGGAAGAGGAAGGGGAGGAAGAGGAGAGAGGGAGAGAGGGGGAGGGGGGAGAAAAAGGGGGAGGAGGGAGAGGGAGAGAACACATCCCTTTCACATCCAACCTCGTCCCACGGCCACGAGTGGGGTTAGCACTCCTCTTGCTGTTGTGTCCGCTCTGCTTGTGGCTTCCTTGTTACCCAGGCATTGGGTGTCCGCTGGTACCCAGCTTGGTGATTCGGGTTCTTGCTGTTTTATCATCCTTTCCCTCCTTCTCTTTCCTGTGCGAGAGACTGAGCCCAAGGTCCCAGGCATGCCCGGGAAACACCCTCCCTCTAAGCTATGCCCTGACACTGAGCTAGCTTCTGGATTTAAACATAAGACTTCTCTTCTCCACAGCGGAATCATTCTGCTTTCTAACTACCGCTGTCAGCTGTCATCTGTTCTCTCCTTGGCCTCAGCCCTGGGAGGAGGCTAGGACAAACACCCAGTCGCTGGTGATGATGATTTCTACAGGATACTGCGCTTTCCCAAGACCTAAGGAGCTGGGGCAGGAGGAGATGGCCACTGTCCTTTTAAGCCCCATGGTGTCCATCTATTTCCTGGGGGAATTCCAGTGATCTGGTGATTCAGGTGATCTAGACCGGGCCTTTACCTTTGCCCAGCCTCTGTGTGGGAGTCTCCAGTCTGAAGACCAAGTCCAGTGCACTAGAGCCAGCAGCCTGAGTGGCTGTACTCACTGGGAAGCAGTCGCACATAGTGACCGTCATCTCCTCCACAGGCCTGAGGGAGATGAGAGGGTGGAAGGAGTGGATGCGGATCCAGTGCTGCCTGCCGTCCCTCCAGCTGCAGCAGAGGAGGCTGCAAATCCCAGTGGCTGCTCCTGCCAGCCTCCCTGAAGCCAGCCATCTCTCTCCCCTGCTGGTTTCCAAACAATGTCACTACAATGACACAGCTAGCCTTCTCTGGGGCTGCTACATTGAGAACCCATGATTTAAGGATGTTTTAGGGGCTCGGTGGCCTGCACTGGAGTGACATTCCTGTAGAAGACCGTACACTTATTGTCAGATTTCCCAAACGGCAGAATACCTATTTCTTTTCAAATGAGTGATTCATGTAGGTAGCTCGGCAGTTCATCACTGCTACCTCCCCTAAATAAAGCTAGAACAGATGCTGGGGCTGTGGGAGAGCTGTGTAGGCCAGCTGCTTGCCCCCAGGTGCTTGTCATCGATGCCTGGTATGTCTTCCCTTGGGGTGATGGCCGTTTCCCAGAGGAATCTGCAGGAGTCTGTCCCTAACAGGTTGCTAGCACTGACCTTATCCTTGAGTGGCTGTCACCATTCCCTGATCCGCTTAAGAACCACATCATATTGTGTGGTACAGGTGTGCTTCCGCATGGCAGGAGGCAGCGTTTGCTCCTGGCCCTGGAGAGAAATGATCTGCCATTTGGAGACTTACTTAACCTAATTTTTAAAAATTGTTGTGGGAAACTGGGTTCCCACAAACTCTGGCAGCATGATGCCAGCAGCACGTGCTTGTCCCAGGGTGGGGATGGCTGGGATCAGACCTAATCACATCTTCAGTGCACTTCATGTCTGTCACTGCGTTTGAAGGACCTTCTGTTTCTACCCAATAAGACCAGTCAAATGGTGCATTTGGTAAAACTGGTCATGTCTGTATCCTTGTGCTCGTATGTAGCTTGGCTTGGCTAGGTGACCAGCATGGGAGGTTCAGGTGTTCAAGAAGCTCATGGACACCCTAGCACTTCCCTAGGCTCATCAGAAGTACTTGAGGCTCAGAACACCTCTTGACTTCAGGCAGAAGTAGCTAACATCTAATCAAGGTAGAACATGGGCTTTCAGATCAGGGCAAAAATCACGTGGATTGCTAAATTTCTTCCCAGAATCTTAGGCCTGACTTTAGGGTGTCTCAACAAATCAAGTTTGGCCACTTGCCCCACAGATAAAGGCAGGAAAGGAGTTTTATATTCAGCATAACTGTACCAGGAAAAAAAGCAGGGGTCAGCATTCTTTTTGTTTTGTTTTATTTTGTTTTTGAGAGGTTTCTCCTGGTCTGCGATTTCAAGGACAGGAAAAGCTAAGAGTTCTGACTATCCTGCCCTTCTTCCCCAAGCCCCTGAGCGGGCAAAGATCCTTGCTCTAACTCTTGCCTAGAGACAATTTTTTTTTTAACTTAGAGTGGGGAGTCAAACCCTATCCCTTTCGCCTGAAGCAGCCCTAGGATGCTGCGGGGCGCAAGTTTCCGTGCGAATTTTCCTATCCCATTTTTCCCTATCTATCTATCCCAAGCAGCCACTATGCCGGGTCAACATAATTCTGCTTGCCTAACCGTATCCATCTGCACCCATAACAATAGTTTCAAAGGATAAAATTTTACACTAGCGCTAGCATTTAACTCCTATAGTTGTTCACCGTGCGGATACTATCTTCTTTCCATTTTTTCTGCGAAGCTTCGCCAGATAGGGTCACCTCAGGAAATTCTCCCATATCAGGTCTGTTCGTGTTCAAGGCGCCATTATGTAGCCGCCTGTGGCCACATGTGAACTGGAGACCTGGAAGAGAATTCTGGGGATAAACGGGAAGGGGACGAAAGAGAAATGAGTCAAGACAGTTGTCAATAGAGACTGACTTTACTATATTTTAGCCAAAATATATAGTCTTTAGAAAACAACCCTGCCCCCCCCCCCAACACACACACACACACACACATCAAGGAGAAGGTCGAGAACTCCTTGGCTCCACTTCTCAGTGGGTCATCTAGCGGGTCTCTGCTGGTCTCCAGGGGAGACTGCCCTGAGGCAGCCTTGGTTGTCAAGGTGAAAGCAGCTGTATTGTTCCCAGCGGAACAAAGGCCAGAGATAACACCAGCCAGGAATGTCATGAATGGGCTGGGAAGTCCAGCTCAATGCTGTGGGGGAAGGGACACAGTCCTGGCTGTCCTGGAACTCACTCTGTAGACCAGGCTGGCCTTGAACTCCGAAATCTGCCTGCTTCTACCTCCCAAGTGCTGGGATTAAAGGCATGAGCCACCACTGCCTGGCATAGGGAGCATCATTCTTAAAATAGCACCTTAGGCTGAGGAGATGGACCAGTGGTCAAGAGCACTTGTCGCTCTTGCAGAGCTGTGATTCAGTTCCCAGGACCCACGTGGCGAGTTAACACCATTTATAACCCCACCTCTATGGATCCAATAGGCACTCAGTTTGTGCACAGACATACATGCAGGCAAACATTCATGTACAAAGAGTAAAGTTCTTTTAAAAAGACTGTACCTTGTCTTTGGGGGACACTAACATGAGTATCAGTTACTTCCCTATTTTTGAACAAATACCCAACAGAAGCTATTTAAATAGTGGCTTACTATTTAAGCCATAGTAACAAGGGAGGCACAGTGGCTCAAGTAGTGTTGTCCCTGGTGGCTATAGTGTCTGACAGTGCCTTGATGGACACAGCATAGAGGGTGGGAGCAGAAACCGAGCCCTCCAAGGCTCATCTGCAGTGACCCACCTCTACTCTTCAGGCCCATCTCCTAAAGTTCCCATGACCTCTTCAAACACATTCATCTGCAACTAGGTGTCCAAACACATGAGCCTGTGGGAAACCTTTCACATTTAAACCACAAGAAACCACAGACAGAGTTGAGAGGAGGGAGAAGAGGCACTCAGAGCCTAACAGACTTGGGTAGACTATGGTCTGGCTACAGCTCCGGCCCTAGGGAAGTGGTGACCACTGTCATTGCATTGGGGGGAAATGCACCTCTGTTCTCACCTTGAGTTGATTCTATTAAGGGTGGGGAGTTGGGGGGGGTAATGCCCGCTCTAGGGCTAAGTGTTCCCATTTATGGGGACAGTCTCATCATGGGCCATCTTCTAGAAAGATCCACTGCTCCAGAAACTCAAGGAAACACAGGATTCTGGGAATTAATAGGAACTTTCAGGTGCCATCTCAAGGGTCTGGAAAAAGATGTTTTAAAAGTTGGCAGTAAAATGTCCTTATTATTCTTGTATTGATGCCTCCAGTCTTAAAAGAGGGTAAGCTAGGTCAGGTAGGGCTAGCCTATTTCTATTATCTCAGACAAGTACTATTCCTTAAGTGATGAAGATGTTGTACTGACTGGGTTTGTGTGTCAACTTGACACAGCTGGAGTTATCACAGAGACATTTCCTCAAGGGAGGCTCCTTTCTCTGTGATAACTCCAGCTGTAAGACATTTTCGTTTTTGTTTTCATTTTTTTTTGTTTGTTTTTTGGATTTGATTTTTTCGAGACAGGGTTTCTCTGAGTAGCCCTGGCTGTCCTGGAACTCACTCTGTAGACCAGGCTGGCCTTGAACTCAGAAATCTGTCTGCTCTGCCTCCCAAAGTGCTGGGATTACAGGCGTGTGCCACCACCACCTGGCTGGCATTTTCATAATTAGTGATCAAGTGGGGGAGGGCCCAGCCCATTGTGGATGGTTCTATCCCTGGTTTCTATAAGAAAGCAAACTGAGCAAGCCAGTAAGCAGCATCCCTCCATGGCCTCTGCATCAGCTCCTGCTTCCTGACCTGCTTGAGTTCCAGCCCTGACTTCCTTTGGTGATGAACAGCAATATGGAAGTATAAGCTGAATAAACCCTTTCTTCCCCAACTTGCTTCTTGGTCATGATGTATTCTGCAGGAATAGAAACCCTGACCAAGACAGATGGCTACCTAGAACTGAGCAGGAATCTGATCCAAAGGAGACAGATATAAAATGAAGACAGAGACACCATGTTTTCATTCTGCTTTCAGTTACCCACTGGGTATCACAGGTCCAACCGAAGAGATGGCACCTTAGCAGGAACAACCCTAGTCGCTGTTAGAGGACCACACCTTACAGTTCTGCCATGTGTAAGCCAGTGGTCCTCAACCTTCCTAATACTGTGGTCCTTTAATAGAGTTCCTCATGTTATGTTAACCCCAAGCCATAAAATTATTTTGATGCTACTTCATAACTGTAATTTTGCTACTGTCATGAATTGTAATGTAAACATCTGATATGCAGGCTATCTGTAATGTGACCCTTGAAGGGGTTGTGACCCACTTGTTGAAAACTGTTGCTTTAATCATAGTAGCACTGTCAAAGTTGGAAGCTGTGTCAATGAACACGGGTTATTCTCATAAAATAATGAAAACAAAAGCCCTCTCAATTTCTTGAGTGCATCTTTAATAGAATTGCATAAAGATGCATCTTGGGTTCCTGCAAGCCACTTGGCTTGGTGGGATGGAGAGATGATGACCTCCGCTCCCATATTGACACTGGGGAAGGATTCCCTGTGGAAACTCCTGAGGGTACATGGTCCTCTGTCTTCAGATTCTTGAGGTGGAGACATTTCATTTTATATGTGTTGGTCATCCAGGTGTTGGACATTGTCAAGTCATTTCTATTGTATCTAATGCTCACATCACATCAGGGACTCCAGCGATAGATATTACAGGGAACTTCCACATGGGCGCCTCCTGTGCAGCAGACTGCACAGCTGTTGACTGACCTTCCAATATGGTTGCTCCTTACCTTTCTCAGCCATCTCTTCAACCTATTTCTCCTTGCTCTCCTCACCTCACTAGCTCACTAGAAAACATTTCCACCACTTTCTCTTTGCATCCATTTAAGCCTGGCCTTTGGCCGAGGCTGAACCGCAGATCACCCACCTCTTTCCATCTTCCAGAGAGGAAGACCATTTTCTCTCTAAGATGAACTTAGTGGCGTTTGTTTACAACAGGTGTTTACGTGTTGCATTATGATGCTTATAAGATGTTAAACACACCCAAAATGTAGAACCTGAGAATGCTCTCTGAGGGTCTGACCCAAACCCACAGGAATATGGGTTCCAAATGGTAAGGGGCTGAGAGTGAGAATTGGGGATGGGAAATTAAAATGACAGATAATCAGGGACCAGGAGGTCTTGCGTAAGCTGATGTCTTATGCCAAGCAAGCTTATTGAAAAGTTCAACACCTCATATACTATTTGTAATGGGAGAATGGATCAAGGTCGGCAGAGAGCTAAATCACACAACACTGGCAAAGAAAACCAAGGATATTACAGACACAATTGCCTCAGCATGGATAACCACAGCCCTTCTATCGGGAAAGTTGAGTTCCCTGAAACCAAAATTCTAACTCCTTTGAGGCTCCAAAGGACCTTGCTGAGTCTGCCCCTGAACAAGGACACAAAATTAACATTCCATTTGTCCTTTTACCAGAGTTTCTGAGAAAGCCCTGGATCAATCTGCCTCCCAAAAGGATCCTCCCTGAGACCTGGGCAATGCCTTTTAGTACTTTCGGAAGGCAAAGGGCCACTGCTCTTCTGTCAGAAGGGGATGTATTGCTTACCACAATCTCCAACAAGGATGCCTTTAAAGGGGAATGCTTGTGCCAGTTCATAGTTTCCGAATCTTGAAGCCCATTATGGCAGAGTGCCCTTGGGAGTAGCCCAGGCTGTCCCAATAGGCACCAGTGGAGCCAGGTGCTGGGCGTAAGTTTCAAAGGTCTACTTCTAATGACATACTTCTGCCAGCTAGAACTCACCACCTAAAGGTTCCACAGGCTACCCCACCAGTTGAGGAGCAAGTATTCAATTAATAATACAGGGATGTCCATAAAACTTTGGAATAAATGAACATGGAAATGTCCTAGGGGTGGATGGAGGTGATTGTATTTCATTTATTTATTTAATATCATCTATGAAGTGCACGGTGTTTGTTATGTCATTCATTCAACAACTATTTTCTGAGTATTGGGCCAGATTCCTTAATGTGCTTGGAAAGCAAGAGTGTGCTAGAGAGAAGCTTTATGCTCTGAGAGAGAGAGAGAGAGAGAGAGAGAGAGAGAGAGAGAGCTCTATTCCAGGCAGCACCACGGAGAGCTCCCTAAGTCAGCACCTGGCTGTGAAGAGACAGCACTTAGGACCCAGAGGAAGGTCTGTGTACCTCCCGCCAGGAAAGGAAGAGAACACAACTGGCTGAAGACCAAACTGGGGAGCTGGGCAGAGAAAGACTCTGGGACCACATTGACTAAAAGTCTCAGAGTCAGCTGGTCCTTGGAAGAGAAAGAGATGCCATAGAATCACTCCCGAAATATCTCACTCTGGTTGCAATGTGGAGTGCAGGACTGCCGAGGAGTTCTGAGACGTGGCCATCCAGGAGTGACAGCTCAGCCTGTGGGGATGAGGTGAGGGGCAATGTAGGCATGACACATGGAACGAGACATCTACGAGATTAGTGGAATAAGAAGACAAATCAACAAGGTGCGTGGGTGAGTGGGGAGGGCCGTCCCAAGGAGAGCAATGGCTCCCAAAGTGGAGGCACAGAAGTCCAAACCCTTGTCCTTCCCGGGGTTGTGTGTGATATTATTTGCTGGAGGAGTGAGAGATCTGTGTAAGAAGAAAGCAAGTTGGAGCGTCTAGTCCTGGCATCAGGCTGCAGAGGATGCTGCTTCCCAAAGGAGGCACTGGACCATGGATAACATTTCCAGACTGATGGGTGGAAAATCAGTCAAACTTCCCTTGGGCCTATTATCTCAAGGCAAAGACATAATAGGGATGGCAGAGCATGGGGAATTTTTTTTTTTTTTTTTTTTTTTTTTGGCAAAGTCTTACTATCTAGCCCCGGCTAACCTGGAACTTGCTATGATAACCAGGCTGGCCTCAACCTAATTCACAAAGATCTGTCTGCTTCTGCCCCTGGAGGCAGGGATTAAAGCTGTGGACCCCTTTGGAATTGTGTTAAAGGATCTTTAATGGAAAGAATATGCAGTGAGTCCTGCCCTGTGGGAAGAGGCAGAGGCCTTTAGGCTGTCTCTTAATTCCAAGCTTAGAGACACAGGAGCCTTCACAGGACTGGCCTGAGTGGCTATGGATTCCCAGGGTACTGGGACCCAATTCTTGCTCGGAATGCCAAGGTGACCCAGGTCACAGAGTTGGGCTGATTGATGGAGGTTTGGCTTTAGGGTCATGTATCACAAAGATCATCTGGGATTTTTTCTGAAGAGAGTGGACTTTCAGGACAAAGAAAGCTTGGGAATAGAGGTGTGTTTCAGAGCAGAGAGGGACTAGAACCGTTAATCCTGAGGGGTGGCATGTCCATGTCTAGGGAGTCTTTTGGGAGGAAAGCCACAATGTCATTGGGAGGAGCCAACTGAAATCACCTGTGGAGTACATGGGCAAGGTCTCCTGTGCAAGGTCCCAGCCTTGCAGGAGGGGACAGGCTAGTATATATCTAAATCTGCAGTCCCCAAAAGAAGGACACCAGGAGGGTAGAGGGCTACCACCTCCCCAACAATAAAGGAAGATGAGTATCTTCATTAGGGTTTCTATTCCTGCACAAACATCATGACCAAGAAGCAAGTTGGGGAGGAAAGGGTTTATTGAGCTTATACTTCCATATTGCAGTTCATCACCAAAGAAGTCAGGACTGGAACTCAAGCAGATCAGGAAGTAGGAGCTGATGCAGAGGCCATGGAGGGATGTTTCTTCCTGGCTTGCTTCCCCTGGTTTGCTCAGCTTGCTCTCTTATAGAACCCAGGACTAGCAGCCCAGGGATGGCCCCACCCACAAGGGGCCCTCCCCCCTTGATCACTAATTGAGAAAATGCCTCACAGCTGGATCTCATGGAGGCATTTCCTCAAGGAAGGCTCCTTTCTCTGTGATAACTCCAGCCTGTGTCAAGTTGACACACCAAACCAGCCAGTACAAGGAGCGAGCAGTTGGAGTCTCCAGAGGAGTCTATGAATTGTAGATTCCTGTGCTGGAAACATTTGCCATTTGTAATCTGTGCAGAACTTCAAAAATGACAGAGAGCTGCATCGTCACAAGTCTGCCATGGATTCGGCTACTACCAGGGGAAGACCAAGCCACATCATTTCCACAGGTCCTGCTTGCTTGCTTATTAGGTCCAGAGTGGTTTCAGAGTAGTAAGCTGTGAACAATCACAGCGGCACAAGCAAGCAAGAGGTTTCAGGGGAGAGTTTCACCGGTGGAAACAGTACTTTATCGGATCTCTCTGAGAAGGGCAGAGAGTGCCGGCAAGTGCGTGAGTTAGGGGGTTAAGAGTTCTTTGAGGGGAGGCGGGAGTAGGTGGTTAGGTGGGGGATCGTTCTCATAGAAGTAGGGGGAAGGAGGATGGGATGGGGGTTTCCAACCGGGAAAGGAGATAACATTTGAACTGTAAATAAATAAAAGATCCAATTTAAAAAAAAAAACAAACGAATTCTTTTGAGTGTCGTCATGTAGGATCGGTGCATAGGACTGGGCAGTGGTGAGTGGTAGACAGCACCAGGTTGTGGAGGCTGCAAACAGAGCCATGGAACTGGTAATTTGCTCTCTAGGAAATGGAACAAGAAGCGAGTCTTTGCCAAATCTGATTCTGCAGGAGTGTGAGGAGGTGGGTGGCCGCCAGAGGGTGCAGTTTCAGGGAGAGAGGAGTGAGGCTGGGTCCTGCAGGATGGGGGGCCATTCGGAGTGTAAACAGGAGCACACAAGGGAGATGGTGTGCTAGCAGGGCGGGGGGGGGGGGCAGAGGTGGGGGAGGGCTTGCAGTCAAAATTTAACTCTAAGGACGTGAGGAATCACTGGAGTATCTAAACTGGGGGCAGTCAGCTTTACTGACAGGAGGAGTCAGAGCTTTTCTCCTGCTACCTCAGGCAGATTTCATGGGGACAGAAAGACCTCCACCACACAGCACTACACTTCGTATTCTTCTCCCCTTCTTAGTGGTGCACACTGACATAGAAGGCTGGTACCTTGAGTGAGGAATCAGGAGTAATGGTAAGCCACGACTCACAGCTGGGAGACAGAACCGTGAGGCTTATGCGCTTCACGCTGACGCATGCGCATTGCTCCCACTTCAGGCTTGTGGTCTGCTCATCCCGTTATCATTTCTTGAGAGCTGCGTTATTTCTCGGCCAGCGCTGGAGATTCTTAAGTTTCGTTGGGAGGAGCTGCGTTGTTGGTGCTGGCGGGTGCGGGCTTGGGAGACATGAGCTAAGAGGATGCATTTGGTGCTAAGGCCTCTTCATGCTTCCTCAAGCTCTCCCTTGGCTCTCCCTGAGATGAGAGGTAGGTCTGCAAAGCGAGCCCCAGACCCCCTCTCCTGCCAACTCGGTGCGGGGTCCGCACACTTAAGAGTCTTGGATGAGGATTCAGCCAAGGCCAGGTCTGTATTATGGCTTGAGCCAGCTAGACTGGCATGTGGACTGGAAAGGCAGACAAAACAGGACAGAGAATGAGAAACACAAGTGGAGTCTATGTCCTGTCTCTGAGGCGTGCGGAGCCTCCTCCGGCTTTCTGATGGTCCATCCCCGCTCTCGCCCCCGCCCCCGCTCCATGCCCGCCTCTGGCCACCACTGGCCTGTTTTCTGAACCTCTACTTTTATCTTTCTGACAGTGTTACATAAATGCACCCCTGCAGTGAGAGCCTTCTCCTGGGCTTCTCACTTACCAGAATTCCTCTGATTTTCATCTGGGTAGCACGCCCCTTCCTTCCCCCGTTTATTCTCTGTGGTGGGGATCAAAGCCAGGTCTGCGCTGCATTCTTCCACAGATTCACAGCCTCAGCCCAGCCAGCCCAGTTCCCTGTCACTGCCAAGTCCTGCTTAAACTCCCTTCCAGTTCTGAGCAGTCTTCTGTACGAATGCGTCTCAGTTTGCTTGCCCACTGAGATGCTCCCAGTGCGTGCTGGAATGCTGACTGACTGAATGACACAGTGACACGTGCAGTCAACCACAGATGCTGTGAGTTCATGAGGGCAGCATCCCTGTCAGGCGCAGACAATGGACACACAGCGCTGTCTTCAGGTAGACGTCCTTGAGTGGAGTCTGGGTTGTGTAGAATGTTTGCTGAGCCACCATGTGAGAGATCCCTGCTGCCTTGCCAAGTGCCCCAGTATGACAGGTTCCGTTTTGCTTTACATCCAGGCCAGTGTTAAGTTTTATTCAAATCATGATTTCTTTTTTTGAATTCGCATGTTCTAATGATTCTCTAAAAATATTTTTATTTTCAAAGTTTTATAAAAAATTCCAATAAGCATTTCGTCTGAAGGGTGTCTCACTATAAACAAGTCTTGTTATTGTCTTTGAATAGACCCCCAAACAAAATGATTTATATGCATGTGCGCACACGCGTGTATGTGTCCTGTCCCTACAAAATTCTTTTTCTTGGTTATTTCCAATCAAGGTTCCGGAGGTCAAACCACATACTACCAGCAGGGGGCGTATGTCACCTACGGTTAAACTAGTCTACGTTCTCCAGCCTCTCTACTGATTCAGGTGTGGTCTCTCTGTAGACTAAGGGAAGAGATAGGGTTGATGTCTCCTTGGTGAAGATGTGTGGGATCAGAGATGCCTTCCCTTGCTAGGGATCTGGCCACCTCAAAAGGACGAAGTGGGGAAGAAGCGTCTCAGAGCAAGCTTGGGGGAGGGTCTCAGCGCTGGTTGCTGCTTGATGTCTATGAATGGCCTTCTCTTCCTTTCCCTCTGAGATGTGCTGAGAATGGCATCTATTTTAGAGCATCCGTTCTGCCCAATGGCAAGTTGGTCCAGCATTTACTGCTTTACTCCTGGGCGCTGCGCCTCGAACCTTTGTGGCCTTCTTCGTCATAATGCTTGCATTTACCCGTTAGTTCGCTGAGCCCAGTGCATTCCAGGCACAGCAGAGGTCCTGAGCGTGCTTCAGTGAACACTGGGGAGGTCCCTCTACTCTCAAAGAGCTCACAGCTGGGGTGGGCAGGGAGATGCCCACAAGTGATAGGCCCCTCCACAGGCTGGATATTTGGAAATTAAAAAAAATATATATCCATCTTCTTGTTGCTGTTGCTATTGGGTTTTTCTTTTCAATACAGGGTTTCTCTATGTAACAGCATCAGCTCTCCTGGAACTCCCTCTGTAGACCAGGATAGCCTCAAACTCATAGAGATCCACCTGCCCCTGCCTTCCCTATGCCGGGATTAAAGGTGTGTGCCACCCCAGCCCAGCCCCATGTTATTTTTTAAAAGAGATTACCACTGACCGTTCAGCTAGCTGGTTTGAGTCCAGGGACCCTGCTACCTCTACCTTCCCTGCACGGGGATTGCCTGTGCGTGTCTCCATGCCTGGCTTCTTGTGGAGATGGAACTCAGGCCAAAATGCTTGCAGTGCAGTCACTTCCCTGGTCACAGTCCCAAATCTCCTACTCTCCCTGCTTGGCCACCTCCGAGCACCTCCCTGACCCAGGGAGTGTTTTACATGCCAATATTCAACGTACTGAGACAGACATCTACTCAGTGCAGGAGTTACAAACATTCATTAACCTCTAATAGTCTCTAGAAACTTCTGACTAATGAAGAAGAGTTTTCTCCAACTGCTGAATGCGCGATACTGGGTCTCATCCCCCCTTTATGGATGGGAAATTGGGCTGTGCTCCAGGCCTCATAGCTGGGAGGTGGCACAGATGGGCTTAGTTCTGTCCCCCCATTCACCTGCCAGGGAAGAGGAGGAGCAAGAGTTTTAAGTAACTTGAAATTTTCTAGCACTAAAAAAAAAAAAAAAAAAAAAAAAAAAAAAAAAAAAAAATCTATACAGAAATCTCACAAACCAGGTAGTAAGGATTTTTTTTTGTTTAAAAATCATAATAAAATGGCAAGAAGAGGACTCTAACAGCCTCAGGAAGCTCTCCCTGCTGACTATGGGTTGGAAATGGCATCTGACCCCTGTTCTGCACAGAAGCATCTAGTCTGGGTTATCTGGGCCCTTCTGGGGCCACCCGAGGATAGGCGGACTTCCTCAAGGTCCTGGGTACCAGGCTGACAGTGGCCATAGCTGCTTTGTGGGTCAGCCACAGGCTTTGAGGGACGGCAGGACTTCCCGGAGGAGGTCACTTCCAGAAGACAGTATTCTTCTGGGAAATGGGAACAGAGACCAGTCTAGTAAGAACCTGCCTTCTGGGTAAGGTGAGCTGCACTCATGCATAATAGAGAGAAACTGATCTCCAACAGGCTAGAGAGAAACTGATCTCCGCCAGGAACCTGGTGGATCCCCTGCCCTGCCCGCCTCAGGACCAGCCCTGCTCTGGATGGTGTGCAATGCTCTCTTAGGCTGGGACGCTCAGGTGTCTCCTTAGTGGTGGCCCCCACATGCCCTTGGAGTGGCCTGGAGGGGCCCTGAGTGCCACCCTCCCTGTTGTGAGGCCAGGTGGGAAGTGGACGCCGGGACATTATGACACTTGAGTCTCTGCAAAGGGGTGTGGTGGGGAGGAAAGAGGGCGACCTTCTCATTTTCATGAATAAGTGATAGGGCTCCAGGAGAAGTCCCAGGGCAGGTGCAGAGTGAGAGAAGGTGGCAGAGAACGGCTGGGGACAGGAAGGGGGCAAAGAAAAGAAAATGAATAAAAGTACTGCATTGGGCTGAGGCGCTAGAGAAGCAGAAAGTGGAAATTTGGGGACCAGGGAACCAGGAGACCCAGGGAGAGCCAGTGTGCCTCCTGAAACCCCGGGAAGGGCTGAGGGCCCCGCAGCTTGCTGAGTGAAAGGCATAGGTGTAAGGAAGTCAGGACCGCGGACCACCGCTGAGCCTGTAGGGTCCCAGAAGAGGCAGGCAGCAAAATGATGCCCCAGAAGAAGAAGCGGAGGAAGAAAGACATCGACTTCCTGGCCTTGTACGAGGAGGAGCTGCTGAACTACAACTCGGAGGATGACGAGGACGAGCTGGAACATGAGTATTACAAAGCCAAGGGTGCGGGCTGCATGGGCCGCGGGCTGCGGGTGGGGCCCCGGGCTGAGGGTGGGGCCGCAGAATCTATCCCTCCATCTGCGGAGAGCTTTGCCGTTCTGGACCATTGCTTACTAGTTATCTCGCATGCACTGTGTGTCTGGGGGTCAGAGAGCGCAGGGCCCCACGGAGCTGGTGATGAGGCAACTTTCTGGTTGGCCGAATAGACTATTGTAGTGCACGGACTGCTTCCCTTTCTCAGCTAGCTGCACTAGCTTGAATTAAAAAGTAACAAATGAGACTGAGGACCGTTATGCACAGAACACAGGACACATAGGTACCCAGGGAACCGACTTACCGGTGCACGTGTGTGTGTGCATGTGTATGTGTATGTGCACACGTGTGTGTGTTTCTGTGTGTGCGCGTGTGCGCGCGCGCGCGCGCGCACGTGTGTGCACATGTGTGTGCACGTGTGTGTGGCACCACTAATTCAGACCAGAATGAGAACATTTCCACCCGCACAGAGCTCCGTAGGATCTCTGCCCCGCCCTACACGTCTCCTTATTCTATCTCCACAGAGAGCTTTCCACTGCTCTTTAACTTCATATACATGGAGTCACTCGATGTGTGCTTCTTTGGGAGAGAGGCCTCACTCTGTGTGGCTCAGGTCTGTCTTACTAAGGCTGCATTTACTGTGCAGCCTAGGCTGGTCTTAACTGCCCAGCACCCCTCAGGCCCCGGTTGCCTGGGACTGGCATTACACGGGTGAGCTATGAGTTTTGTGATGTGTGTTTTTGTATCTGTCTTCTTTCTCACCATCCCACCCGAGAGGGTCATGCATGCTGTCATGTGACTCACGGATACGACTGCATTTTATGAGCACATCACTGGTGAGCCAAACACTCCTTTGATGAATATTTGCCTTGCTTGCGCCTTTGTTTTTGTACCATTGTGAAGAAAGCGGCTACGGGTCTTGGACACACACGTTCATTTCTCCAGCATTTATAACTGGAAGTTGAAGTGCTGGGTTACAGGGTGATTACCTGTTCACCTCTCAGTGCTGACAGCCACTCATGCACCCCCACCATACGAGGGGGACGGTGGCTTCACAGCCTGACATTGCTCGGTATGATCAATTCTTTATTTCAGCCGTTCTGAAACGCTGGGCACATGGTGGCATCTTCCTGGGAGTTCAGTTTTCAAGTCCACGATGACTAACGATCCTGAACATGTTAATTCATGCATCTCCTGCATTTGGTGGTCATTTGAGCATTGTTGGCGACATATTAAGTTACTTTTGCATTTTTCAGTGTTACTGAAGTAAATAGTTTATTATAATAAAGTACATATATTTTGAATGGACTTTTTACGTGACAAGGTCAATGTAGAAAATATTTACATTGTAGAGACCAAGGCTTCCTTGTGTTGTTCCCAGCTGGCTTCCTGTTCCTCAATTCCAGTCAGCCATTCTTCTGTCTCCTGTTACAGCAGGTTGTGTTTGCTATTAGTGGCTTCACATAAATAGCATTGTAAAGAATAAATGGTTTTGTGTTGTGTTGTGTGTTCTGCACAGCATGTGGCTGTAGCTCACTGCTCTTCATTGCTGAGTGGTACGGTTTGTTTGCCCACTCACCGGTGGATGGACACTTAACGTTCCTCATCTGGGTCTACTAAGAATAAGTTACTATGAACACTGAGTTCACAGGGATTTGTGTGCACTTGCTTTTGTCTCTCTTGGGTTAAACCCCAAAACTGGTCATTTTTGATATTATGATAAGTGATCGCTTATTGGTATTTAAAAGAGAGTGGTGCCTGTTTCTTCTTCTCTATCTGTATGAATTATTCATAGGTTTAGGTATGAGTCCTTTGCTAGGTTCATTCCAAAAGCCACTTCTTCATCCATGACTCACGCTACCACTTTCTTGATGGTCTTAACTGTCATTAAGTTCAGATGAGCAACTTCTGCAATTCAGTGTCTGGCTTAGGGGGTAGCTGTGAACCCCTGAGTGAGCCAGTGAATCAGCTCTCCCACTCCTGCCTGGACGCCAGACCCACCTCTGCTCTAAATTAAGTATCTCTGGGCCTCTTTCTACCATTTTCAAGTCACGTAGTCCTGGCATTTCCACCAGACTGGCCATTCTCCTGGGGCTACTTGACTCAGAAATGTCCTGTGTGCATGTAGGTGATGTCAGAGATGCCCTGTGTGGACATAGGTGACGCAGACAGTACTCAGGTTCCCTGTGGTATAGGCTGCAATGGCCCAAACCTTGCCGTGAGTATCATGAGAGACAGAGCCCATTCCTGTCCCCATTCATGGCCTCCCTGATGAGCTCTGTCAGCCTCAGGCACATCCAGGGTTCCTCTCATCCCCAGACACTGCAGATCCCATTCTTCACAGGCAAGGAAGGACCATGTTAGAAATGAAGGAGTTCTTAAAGAGATTCAGAATTATCTGTATGCCATGTTCATGGTGCTTGAGCTAATACACTGTCTGCCAAAGGAACAGGTGTTAGCTCTTGGATGAAATTGACTTTTTTTCTGAATAAACAATACCTTTAAAAGAGACAGGCTAAGTGGGCGGTGGTGGCGCGTGCCTTTAATCCCAGAACTTGGGAGGCAGAGGCAGGCGTATTTCTGAGTTTGAGGCCAGTCTGGTCTACAGAGTGAGTTCCAGGACAGCCAGGGCTACACAGAGAAACCCTGTCTCGAAAAACCAAAACAAAGCCTCTCAAAAGAGAAAGGCTATTTATTATCTTCTGTGTGTCAGGGCCTCTACATTTTCGATTCCAAGAGCAGTACTGCAAAGCTGTACTGGTATTACTGGTACAGGAGGCTGGGTACTTTTGTAAAAAGCTATCCTATTCCTGAGTGGAAAGTCAGTGGCTACCCCTAGACTTCTGTGGCACTGACGCTGTATTAGTCAGGGTTCTCTAGAGTCACAGACTGTATGGATAGTCTCTATATAGTTAGGGAAGGTGTCCATGACTTACAGCTTATAGTCCAACCCCCCAACAATGGGCAGCAGCAGCTGTGGATGGAAGTTCAAGGATCTAGCAGTTGCTTAGTCCCACGAGGCAAGCAGGCAAGGAAGAGTGAGTCCTCCTTCTTTCAATGTCATTATGTAGGTCTCCAGAAAAGGGTGTGTCCCAGATTAAAGGTGTGTGTGCCACCAAGCCTTTAATCCCAGATGACCCTGAACTCCCTGTCTTAATCTTCTGGAATTCATAGCCACTATGCTTCAAGATCTCCATGCCAAGATCCAGGTCAGAATTTTGTATCTCTCAACCTCCAGATTAGGATCACAAGCAAGCCTTCCAATTTTGGATTGTAGTTCATTCCAGATACAGTCAAGTTGACAACCAGGAATAGCCACTGCAGATGCCTAGCACTTTGCCCCAGCAACTGAAGCTCTCAGATTTTCAGTGGTAAAAATAACACTTGGGACACACCTGGGACATGCCTTCCATGGATCCAGATGCTACAGGCACCCAGAGGTGTTCGTACACTCCACCTTCCACCCGCAGCCTTGTTACTCTGCACAAGGGACAAACCCCTCTGGCAGAATGGACTGCCAATTGATAGTTTTGAATAATGAATATTTATTCCCCAAATAGCAACTCAGTTCACAAGACCTCCTCAAGAGAGCTCAAATATATATTCTGCTCCTGAGGACCTGTCCTAAAAAGGCCAGATCTAGGAATGAGAAATAGGTTTGAGCAAGAACCAAGTGTGATAATATACACGAAGCCCATGACTCTGGCTGGCCATGAAGTAAGTCATCCACCATTGTTGGTTATGATGCGGTTAGCAAGCACTGGTATTTGTGCATTTCCTCGAAGTAGCGAACAGCTGATGCACACCCTGAGGATTTCACATACCCTTCCCACATCTGACCAGCTTTCCACTTTGTAAGTTCCCCCTTCCCAATGACGTCATCTCTTGGTCAGCCTCCCTCGCTGCACACGTGTGTGATCCGTTCCCTGAGTCAGCGTTTCCAGCCCAACAGTGTCTCAGAAATGAGTCTCCTCATAAAGCAGGATGGGGTGCATACTTCATTTGGGGATAGGAGTAGCAGCTGGATAGGTTGGTGTGTGCTGTTCCTGCTTCTTCGCAGAGGTGACGTGGCTCTGGGGTTGGTTGGCTGCAGCAGTCCGGCTCAGGCCAGGTGTGTGTTGGGCTTCTGGGAATTGATTCCAAAAACAGATCCAAGACACATTCCTACAATTTTGCTGACACTCTTCCTGGCCATAATACCCCTGTTTATCCTGCTCAGTCCATATGGTTGTAACAGATCCTGCCTGTTATAGTCAAGGATTCCATTGCTGTGAAAAGACACTGTGACCACAGTAATTCTTATAAAGGCAAACATTTAATTGGAGCTGGTTTAATAGTTCAGAGGTTTAGTCCATTATTATCATAGCAGGAAGCATGGTGGAGTCCAGCAGACATGGTGCTGGAGAAGAAGCTGAGAGGTCTACATCTGGATTGGCAGGCAGCAGGAAGAGGGACGCTATGAAACCTCAAAGCCCACCCTCCCAACCCCCAGTGACTGACTTCTTCCAACAAAGCCATACCTCTTTTTTTTTTTTTTTTTTGATTTGGTTTTTTTGAGACAGGTTTCTCTGTATAGCCCTGGCTGTCCTGGAACTCACTCTGTAGACCAGGCTGGCCTCGAACTCAGAAATCCACCTGCCTCTGCCTCCTAGAGTGCTGGGATTACAGGCATGCACCACCACCATCCAGCTCACACCTCTTAATCCTTTCCAATAGTGCCATTCCCTGTGAGCCTGTGGGGGCCATTTTCATTCAAACAACCACATTGCCATTTCTAAGAATCTTGATAGATTCTCCAGTCAGCAAATATACAGGTACTGACATCCTGACTAGGAATGGGGTTGACAACAAGCCATGCAAGCTTCAAGATGACCATGAGAGGGAACTCAGTGACCCAGCCAAAGACACACCCCTGTTGGAAAACTGCATTTCAGCCCTTAGGAGGCTTTGCTCTGCAGAATGAAGCTGGCCTTGTCTGTAAGCGTTCAGGGTCCTCTGCCAAAGCAGTGTGTGGTATTGATAGAGAGTTTTTAGTCAGTGGGAGTTAGTGTGGATTCGACCTTGGTTCAGGATTGTGTGCATGGGATTCTGGCTTCCCTCCCGAGCCTACAGTCTGTCTTTCTCCTCCTTTTTCCAGTGTATGAGGTGGTCACAGCCACAGGGGATGTCCGTGGCGCGGGGACAGATGCCAATGTGTTCATCACGCTGTTCGGAGAGAACGGGCTCTCTCCCAAGCTCCATCTCACCAGCAAGTGAGTACCATTCTGGGGTGGTGGGATTCTGGGACGTTAGTTTGGCTGACCAAGTTCTAGAGCCCAGTGGTGGCCTTCTACGCTGTAGAGATGGACAGTTGGACCACAGGTATGTTAAATGACAAGAATCCTCTGTCAACAGTCCAAGTATCATCCTGGGATTGCTCAATGCTTTCCTGACAATCCTCCTTTGTCAAATTCTAGATTTTGTAAACAGTAATGTCTAGTTTGGACCTTCCAAGAACTCATGCGTATCCCTTGATCATGGAACATGAACAATTAGGACTGAGAAGCCAGGGCCAGCGTTTACTATCCTGCTCCATGTAACTTTGCCAAAAAAAACCCTCATGGTCTCCAAGTCCTTGATTTCCTTACCTACCTTCCGAGGGCAGTTGAGATCATGAATGTCATGAAGAACATGCATGAGGGAGCCATGATTTTGAGATGGTCAATATTGAAAGGTCACATGATGGCCAGCCTCATACTTAATTTATCTGGGAACCATGAATACTCAGTCACATGTCATGTGTATGCGTGTGTGTGTGTGTGTGTG